>NC_134274.1:64695595-64855670 GCF_031893055.1 Leptodactylus fuscus | reverse complement strand
TATGAGGGTATTTATAACCCCAATATATTCTTTGAATTCCCAGTCAGACAATGGCACTGTATACCAGTAGTAAAAATTGTGGGTGCACGTAACCCCAATATATTCTTTGAATTCCCAGTCAGAAACTGGCACTATATGGCAGTAGCAAGAAATGAGGGTATTTGTATTCCCAATATACTCTTTGAATTCCCAGTCAGACAATGGCACTGTTATACCAGTAGTAAAAATTGTGGGTGCACGTAACCCCAATATATTCTTTGAATTACCAGTCAGAAACTGGCACTATATGGCAGTAGCAAGAAATGAGGGTATTTATAACCCCAATATATTCTTTGAATTCCCAGTCAGACAATGGCACTGTATACCAGTAGTAAAAATTGTGGGTGCACGTAACCCCAATATATTCTTTGAATTCCCAGTCAGAAACTGGCACTATATGGCAGTAGCAAGAAATGAGGGTATTTGTATTCCCAATATACTCTTTGAATTCCCAGTCAGACAATGGCACTGTATACCAGTAGTAAAAATTGTGGGTGCACGTAACCCCAATATATTCTTTGAATTACCAGTCAGAAACTGGCACTATATGGCAGTAGCAAGAAATGAGGGTATTTATAACCCCAATATATTCTTTGAATTCCCAGTCAGACAATGGCACTGTTTACCAGTAGTAAAAATTGTGGGTGCACGTAACCCCAATATATTCTTTGAATTACCAGTCAGAAACTGGCACTATATGGCAGTAGCAAGAAATGAGGGTATTTGTATTCCCAATATACTCTTTGAATTCCCAGTCAGACAATGGCACTGTATACCAGTAGTAAAAATTGTGGGTGCACGTAACCCCAATATATTCTTTGAATTACCAGTCAGAAACTGGCACTATATGGCAGTAGCAAGAAATGAGGGTATTTATAACCCCAATATATTCTTTGAATTCCCAGTCAGACAATGGCACTGTATACCAGTAGTAAAAATTGTGGGTGCACGTAACCCCAATATATTCTTTGAATTCCCAGTCAGAAACTGGCACTATATGGCAGTAGCAAGAAATGAGGGTATTTGTATTCCCAATATACTCTTTGAATTCCCAGTCAGACAATGGCACTGTATACCAGTAGTAAAAATTGTGGGTGCACGTAACCCCAATATATTCTTTGAATTACCAGTCAGAAACTGGCACTATATGGCAGTAGCAAGAAATGAGGGTATTTATAACCCCAATATATTCTTTGAATTCCCAGTCAGACAATGGCACTGTATACCAGTAGTAAAAATTGTGGGTGCACGTAACCCCAATATATTCTTTGAATTCCCAGTCAGAAACTGGCACTATATGGCAGTAGCAAGAAATGAGGGTATTTGTATTCCCAATATACTCTTTGAATTCCCAGTCAAACAATGGCACTGTATACCAGTAGTAAAAATTGTGGGTGCACGTAACCCCAATATATTCTTTGAATTACCAGTCAGAAACTGGCACTATATGGCAGTAGCAAGAAATGAGGGTATTTATAACCCCAATATATTCTTTGAATTCCCAGTCAGACAATGGCACTGTATACCAGTAGTAAAAATTGTGGGTGCACGTAACCCCAATATATTCTTTGAATTACCAGTCAGAAACTGGCACTATATGGCAGCAGCAAGAAATGAGGGTATTTGTATTCCCAATATACTCTTTGAATTCCCAGTCAGACAATGGCACTGTATACCAGTAGTAAAAATTGTGGGTGCACGTAACCCCAATATATTCTTTGAATTCCCAGTCAGAAACTGGCACTATATGGCAGTAGCAAGAAATGAGGGTATTTATAACCCCAATATATTCTTTGAATTCCCAGTCAGACAATGGCACTGTATACCAGTAGTAAAAATTGTGGGTGCACGTAACCCCAATATATTCTTTGAATTCCCAGTCAGAAACTGGCACTATATGGCAGTAGCAAGAAATGAGGGTATTTGTATTCCCAATATACTCTTTGAATTCCCAGTCAGACAATGGCACTGTATACCAGTAGTAAAAATTGTGGGTGCACGTAACCCCAATATATTCTTTGAATTACCAGTCAGAAACTGGCACTATATGGCAGTAGCAAGAAATGAGGGTATTTATAACCCCAATATATTCTTTGAATTCCCAGTCAGACAATGGCACTGTATACCAGTAGTAAAAATTGTGGGTGCACGTAACCCCAATATATTCTTTGAATTCCCAGTCAGAAACTGGCACTATATGGCAGTAGCAAGAAATGAGGGTATTTGTATTCCCAATATACTCTTTGAATTCCCAGTCAGACAATGGCACTGTATACCAGTAGTAAAAATTGTGGGTGCACGTAACCCCAATATATTCTTTGAATTACCAGTCAGAAACTGGCACTATATGGCAGTAGCAAGAAATGAGGGTATTTGTATTCCCAATATACTCTTTGAATTCCCAGTCAGACAATGGCACTGTATACCAGTAGTAAAAATTGTGGGTGCACGTAACCCCAATATATTCTTTGAATTACCAGTCAGAAACTGGCACTATATGGCAGTAGCAAGAAATGAGGGTATTTATAACCCCAATATATTCTTTGAATTCCCAGTCAGACAATGGCACTGTATACCAGTAGTAAAAATTGTGGGTGCACGTAACCCCAATATATTCTTTGAATTCCCAGTCAGAAACTGGCACTATATGGCAGTAGCAAGAAATGAGGGTATTTGTATTCCCAATATACTCTTTGAATTCCCAGTCAGACAATGGCACTGTATACCAGTAGTAAAAATTGTGGGTGCACGTAACCCCAATATATTCTTTGAATTACCAGTCAGAAACTGGCACTATATGGCAGTAGCAAGAAATGAGGGTATTTATAACCCCAATATATTCTTTGAATTCCCAGTCAGACAATGGCACTGTATACCAGTAGTAAAAATTGTGGGTGCACGTAACCCCAATATATTCTTTGAATTCCCAGTCAGAAACTGGCACTATATGGCAGTAGCAAGAAATGAGGGTATTTGTATTCCCAATATACTCTTTGAATTCCCAGTCAGACAATGGCACTGTATACCAGTAGTAAAAATTGTGGGTGCACGTAACCCCAATATATTCTTTGAATTACCAGTCAGAAACTGGCACTATATGGCAGTAGCAAGAAATGAGGGTATTTATAACCCCAATATATTCTTTGAATTCCCAGTCAGACAATGGCACTGTATACCAGTAGTAAAAATTGTGGGTGCACGTAACCCCAATATATTCTTTGAATTCCCAGTCAGAAACTGGCACTATATGGCAGTAGCAAGAAATGAGGGTATTTGTATTCCCAATATACTCTTTGAATTCCCAGTCAGACAATGGCACTGTATACCAGTAGTAAAAATTGTGGGTGCACGTAACCCCAATATATTCTTTGAATTCCCAGTCAGAAACTGGCACTATATGGCAGTAGCAAGAAATGAGGGTATTTATAACCCCAATATATTCTTTGAATTCCCAGTCAGACAATGGCACTGTATACCAGTAGTAAAAATTGTGGGTGCACGTAACCCCAATATATTCTTTGAATTCCCAGTCAGAAACTGGCACTATATGGCAGTAGCAAGAAATGAGGGTATTTGTATTCCCAATATACTCTTTGAATTCCCAGTCAGACAATGGCACTGTATACCAGTAGTAAAAATTGTGGGTGCACGTAACCCCAATATATTCTTTGAATTACCAGTCAGAAACTGGCACTATATGGCAGTAGCAAGAAATGAGGGTATTTATAACCCCAATATATTCTTTGAATTCCCAGTCAGACAATGGCACTGTATACCAGTAGTAAAAATTGTGGGTGCACGTAACCCCAATATATTCTTTGAATTCCCAGTCAGAAACTGGCACTATATGGCAGTAGCAAGAAATGAGGGTATTTGTATTCCCAATATACTCTTTGAATTCCCAGTCAGACAATGGCACTGTATACCAGTAGTAAAAATTGTGGGTGCACGTAACCCCAATATATTCTTTGAATTACCAGTCAGAAACTGGCACTATATGGCAGTAGCAAGAAATGAGGGTATTTGTATTCCCAATATACTCTTTGAATTCCCAGTCAGACAATGGCACTGTATACCAGTAGTAAAAATTGTGGGTGCACGTAACCCCAATATATTCTTTGAATTACCAGTCAGAAACTGGCACTATATGGCAGTAGCAAGAAATGAGGGTATTTATAACCCCAATATATTCTTTGAATTCCCAGTCAGACAATGGCACTGTATACCAGTAGTAAAAATTGTGGGTGCACGTAACCCCAATATATTCTTTGAATTCCCAGTCAGAAACTGGCACTATATGGCAGTAGCAAGAAATGAGGGTATTTGTATTCCCAATATACTCTTTGAATTCCCTGTCAGACAATGGCACTGTATACCAGTAGTAAAAATTGTGGGTGCACGTAACCCCAATATATTCTTTGAATTACCAGTCAGAAACTGGCACTATATGGCAGTAGCAAGAAATGAGGGTATTTATAACCCCAATATATTCTTTGAATTCCCAGTCAGACAATGGCACTGTATACCAGTAGTAAAAATTGTGGGTGCACGTAACTCCAATATATTCTTTGAATTACCAGTCAGAAACTGGCACTATATGGCAGTAGCAAGAAATGAGGGTATTTGTATTCCCAATATACTCTTTGAATTCCCAGTCAGACAATGGCACTGTATACCAGTAGTAAAAATTGTGGGTGCACGTAACCCCAATATATTCTTTGAATTACCAGTCAGAAACTGGCACTATATGGCAGTAGCAAGAAATGAGGGTATTTATAACCCCAATATATTCTTTGAATTCCCAGTCAGACAATGGCACTGTATACCAGTAGTAAAAATTGTGGGTGCACGTAACCCCAATATATTCTTTGAATTCCCAGTCAGAAACTGGCACTATATGGCAGTAGCAAGAAATGAGGGTATTTGTATTCCCAATATACTCTTTGAATTCCCAGTCAAACAATGGCACTGTATACCAGTAGTAAAAATTGTGGGTGCACGTAACCCCAATATATTCTTTGAATTACCAGTCAGAAACTGGCACTATATGGCAGTAGCAAGAAATGAGGGTATTTATAACCCCAATATATTCTTTGAATTCCCAGTCAGACAATGGCACTGTATACCAGTAGTAAAAATTGTGGGTGCACGTAACCCCAATATATTCTTTGAATTACCAGTCAGAAACTGGCACTATATGGCAGTAGCAAGAAATGAGGGTATTTGTATTCCCAATATACTCTTTGAATTCCCTGTCAGACAATGGCACTGTATACCAGTAGTAAAAATTGTGGGTGCACGTAACCCCAATATATTCTTTGAATTCCCAGTCAGAAACTGGCACTATATGGCAGTAGCAAGAAATGAGGGTATTTGTATTCACAATATACTCTTTGAATTCCCAGTCAGACAATGGCACTGTATACCAGTAGTAAAAATTGTGGGTGCACGTAACCCCAATATATTCTTTGAATTACCAGTCAGAAACTGGCACTATATGGCAGTAGCAAGAAATGAGGGTATTTATAACCCCAATATATTCTTTGAATTCCCAGTCAGACAATGGCACTGTATACCAGTAGTAAAAATTGTGGGTGCACGTAACCCCAATATATTCTTTGAATTCCCAGTCAGAAACTGGCACTATATGGCAGTAGCAAGAAATGAGGGTATTTGTATTCCCAATATACTCTTTGAATTCCCAGTCAGACAATGGCACTGTATACCAGTAGTAAAAATTGTGGGTGCACGTAACCCCAATATATTCTTTGAATTACCAGTCAGAAACTGGCACTATATGGCAGTAGCAAGAAATGAGGGTATTTATAACCCCAATATATTCTTTGAATTCCCAGTCAGACAATGGCACTGTATACCAGTAGTAAAAATTGTGGGTGCACGTAACCCCAATATATTCTTTGAATTCCCAGTCAGAAACTGGCACTATATGGCAGTAGCAAGAAATGAGGGTATTTGTATTCCCAATATACTCTTTGAATTCCCAGTCAGACAATGGCACTGTATACCAGTAGTAAAAATTGTGGGTGCACGTAACCCCAATATATTCTTTGAATTACCAGTCAGAAACTGGCACTATATGGCAGTAGCAAGAAATGAGGGTATTTATAACCCCAATATATTCTTTGAATTCCCAGTCAGACAATGGCACTGTATACCAGTAGTAAAAATTGTGGGTGCACGTAACCCCAATATATTCTTTGAATTACCAGTCAGAAACTGGCACTATATGGCAGTAGCAAGAAATGAGGGTATTTGTATTCCCAATATACTCTTTGAATTCCCAGTCAGACAATGGCACTGTATACCAGTAGTAAAAATTGTGGGTGCACGTAACCCCAATATATTCTTTGAATTACCAGTCAGAAACTGGCACTATATGGCAGTAGCAAGAAATGAGGGTATTTATAACCCCAATATATTCTTTGAATTCCCAGTCAGACAATGGCACTGTATACCAGTAGTAAAAATTGTGGGTGCACGTAACCCCAATATATTCTTTGAATTACCAGTCAGAAACTGGCACTATATGGCAGTAGCAAGAAATGAGGGTATTTGTATTCCCAATATACTCTTTGAATTCCCAGTCAGACAATGGCACTGTATACCAGTAGTAAAAATTGTGGGTGCACGTAACCCCAATATATTCTTTGAATTACCAGTCAGAAACTGGCACTATATGGCAGTAGCAAGAAATGAGGGTATTTATAACCCCAATATATTCTTTGAATTCCCAGTCAGACAATGGCACTGTATACCAGTAGTAAAAATTGTGGGTGCACGTAACCCCAATATATTCTTTGAATTCCCAGTCAGAAACTGGCACTATATGGCAGTAGCAAGAAATGAGGGTATTTGTATTCCCAATATACTCTTTGAATTCCCAGTCAAACAATGGCACTGTATACCAGTAGTAAAAATTGTGGGTGCACGTAACCCCAATATATTCTTTGAATTACCAGTCAGAAACTGGCACTATATGGCAGTAGCAAGAAATGAGGGTATTTATAACCCCAATATATTCTTTGAATTCCCAGTCAGACAATGGCACTGTATACCAGTAGTAAAAATTGTGGGTGCACGTAACCCCAATATATTCTTTGAATTACCAGTCAGAAACTGGCACTATATGGCAGTAGCAAGAAATGAGGGTATTTGTATTCCCAATATACTCTTTGAATTCCCAGTCAGACAATGGCACTGTATACCAGTAGTAAAAATTGTGGGTGCACGTAACCCCAATATATTCTTTGAATTACCAGTCAGAAACTGGCACTATATGGCAGTAGCAAGAAATGAGGGTATTTATAACCCCAATATATTCTTTGAATTCCCAGTCAGACAATGGCACTGTATACCAGTAGTAAAAATTGTGGGTGCACGTAACCCCAATATATTCTTTGAATTCCCAGTCAGACACTGGCACTATATGGCAGTAGCAAGAAATGAGGGTATTTGTATTCCCAATATATTCTTTGAATTCCCAGTCAGACAATGGCACTGTATACCAGTAGTAAAAATTGTGGGTGCACGTAACCCCAATATATTCTTTGAATTCCCAGTCAGACACTGGCACTATATGGCAGTAGCAAGAAATGAGGGTATTTGTATTCCCAATATATTCTTTGAATTCCCAGTCAGACAATGGCACTGTATACCAGTAGTAAAAATTGTGGGTGCACGTAACCCCAATATATTCTTTGAATTCCCAGTCAGAAACTGGCACTATATGGCAGTAGCAAGAAATGAGGGTATTTATAACCCCAATATATTCTTTGAATTACCAGTCAGAAACTGGCACTATATGGCAGTAGCAAGAAATGAGGGTATTTGTATTCCCAATATATTCTTTGAATTCCCAGTCAGACAATGGCACTGTATACCAGTAGTAAAAATTGTGGGTGCACGTAACCCCAATATATTCTTTGAATTCCCAGTCAGACACTGGCACTATATGGCAGTAGCAAGAAATGAGGGTATTTGTATTCCCAATATATTCTTTGAATTCCCAGTCAGACAATGGCACTGTATACCAGTAGTAAAAATTGTGGGTGTATATAGCCCCAATTCTATTGCTAGGGGACTTGCAGGGTATTTCTGGGGTGAAGGTGGGGGGGCACACCGTTGGAACGGGTATCGGGGTATATATCGGGTATACGGGAATACACTGACAGTGTATTCCATTCAGGATCCTGGGAAAGCTGGGTTGCGGCGATTGAGCCCGTCAGTGCCACGTTACACTGACAAGCTTCTCCCTGGAATTTAGCTCTTACAAGAGCTGTTGGTTGTCTTCTCCTTCCTATCCTAGCCTGTCCCTGCCTACCCAGAATCTAAGCCCTAGCTAGCTGGACGGAAACCTCCGTCCTCGGTGAATTGCAAGCTCAGAATGACGCGAACCTGGGCGGTGCTGTTCTTTTAAATTAGAGGTCACATGTTTTCGGCAGCCAATGGGTTTTGCCTACTTTTTTCAACGTCACCGGTGTCGTAGTTCCTGTCCCACCTACCCTGCGCTGTTATTGGAGCAAAAAAGGCGCCAGGGAAGGTGGGAGGGGAATCGAGTAATGGCGCACTTTACCACGCGGTGTTCGATTCGATTCGAACATGCCGAACAGCCTAATATCCGATCGAACATGAGTTCGATAGAACACTGTTCGCTCATCTCTACAGACAACTGATGTACACACACACGCATACACAGACAAATGATGTAAACACACATGCACAGACAACTGATGTACACACACATGCACAGACAACTGACTGACACACACATACACAGACAACTGATGTATACATACATACACAGGCAACTGATGTACACATACACAGGCAACAACTGATGTACACGCACATACACAGACAACTGATGTACACACACATACACAGACAGCTGATGTACATACACTCATACACAGACAACTTATGTACATACACTTAGACAGACAACTGACTGACACACAGATCCATAGACAACTGATGTACACAAACACACACACAGACATCTGACTGACTCACAGATCCACAGACAACTCATGTACATACACCCACATACACAGACAACTCATGTACACACACATACACAGACAACTGACTGACAAATACACAGACAACTGATGTACACATACACAGACAACTGATGTACACACACATACACAGACATCTAATGTACACACATACACAGACAACTGACTAACACACACATACACAGACAACTGATGTACACACACATACACAGACAACTGATGTACACACACCTACACAGACTACTGACTGACACACACATACACAGAAAACCGATGTACACATGCATACACAGACAACTAATGTACACACACACACATACACAGACAACTGATGTACACACACAAAAACACAGACAACTGATGTACACACACATACACAGAGAACTGACTGACACACATACCCAGACAACTGATGTACACACACATACACAGACAACTGATGTACACACATACATAGACAACTGATGTACACACACATGCACAGACAAATGATGTACACACATACACAGACAAATGATGTACACACACATACGCAGACACATGACTGACACACATACACAGACAACTGATGTACACACACATACACAGACATCTGACTGACACACACATATACAGACAACTGATGCACACACACATACACAGACAACTGATGTACACACACATATACAGACAAGTAATGTACACACACATGCACAGACAACTAATGTACACACACATACACAGACAACTGACTGACACAGACATACACAGACACCTGATGTACACACACATAAAAAGACAACTGATGTACACACACATACACAGACAACTGACTGACACACACATACACAGACAACTGATGTACACACACACAAACACAGACAACTGATGTACACACACATACAAAGACAACTGACTGACACATACACAGACAACTGATGTACACACACATACACAGAGAACTGACTGACACACACATACACAGACAACTGATGTACACACACATACAAAGACAACTGATGTACACGCATACACAGACAACTGATGTACACACACATACACAGACAACTGATGTACACACATATACAGACAAATGATGTACACACAAATACACAGACAAATGACTAACACACACATACACAGACAACTGATGTACACACACATACACAGACAACTGACTAAAACCCACATACACAGACAACTGATGTACACACACGTACACAGACAACTGACTGACACACACATATACAGACAACTGATGTACACACACATACACAGACAACTGATGTACACACACATACACAGACAACTGACTAAAACCCACATACACAGACAACTGATGTACACACACATACACAGACAACTGACTGACACACACATATACAGACAACTGATGTACACACACACATACACAGACAACTGATGTACACACACATACACAGACAAATGACTGACACACACATACACAGACAACTTATGTACACACAGACACAGATACACACACACCTGACTGACACACACATACACAGACAACTCATGTTCACGCACATACACAGACAAGATATTTACGCACAGACATACACAGACAACTGATGTACACAAACACATACACAGACAACTGCCTGACACACACATACACAGACAACTGATGCACACACACATACACAGACAACTGATGTACACAAACATACACAGACAACTGATGTATACATACATACTCAGGCAACTGATGTACACATACACAGAAAACAACTGACGTACACGAACATACACAGACATCTGATGTACACACATATACACAGACAAATAATGTACACATACACATATAACTGACTGACACACACAAATACACTTTCAACTGATGTACACACACATATACACAGACAGCTGATGTACACACACACATACACAGACAACTGATGTACACACACATAAACAGACAACTGATGTACACGCATACACAGACAACTGATGTACACACACATACAAAGACAACTGACTGACACACACATATACAGACAACTGATGTACACACACATACACAGACAACTGATGAACACACATACACAGACAAATGATGTACACACACATACACAGACAAATGACTAAAACCGACATACACAGACAACTGATGTACACACACATACAAAGACAACTGACTGACACACACATATACAGACAACTGATGTACACACACACATACACAGACAACTGATGTACACACACACGCATACACAGACAACTGATGTACACACACATGCACAGACAACTGATGTACACACACATGCACAGACAACTGACTGACACACACATACACAGACAACTGATGTATACATACATACACAGGCAACTGATGTACACATACACAGGCAACATCTGATGTACACGCACATACACAGACAACTGATGTACACACATATACACAGACAAATGATGTACACATACACATACACATACAACTAACTGACACACACATACACAGACAGCTGATGTACATACACTCATACACAGACAACTTATGTACATACACTTAGACAGACAACTGACTGACACACAGATCCATAGACAACTGATGTACACACACATACACAGACATCTGACTGACACACAGATCCACAGACAACTCATGTATATACACCCACATACACAGACAACTCATGTACACACACATACACAGACAACTGACTGACAAATACACAGACAACTGATGTACACATACACAGACAACTGATGTACACACACATACACAGATATCTAATGTACACACACATACACAGACAACTGACTAACACACACATACACAGACAACTGATGTACACACACATACACAGACAACTGATGTACACACCTACACAGACTACTGACTGACACACACATACACAGAAAACCGATGTACACATGTATACACAGACAACTAAGGTACACACACACACACATACACAGACAACTGATGTACACACACAAAAACACAGACAACTGATGTACACACACATACACAGAGAACTGACTGACACACACATACACAGTCAACTGACTGACACACACATACACAGACAACTGATGTACACACACATACAAAGACAACTGATGTACACGCATACACAGACAACTGATGTACACACACATACACAGACAACTGATGTACACACATACACAGACAAATGATGTACACACAAATACACAGACAAATGACTAACACACACACACAGACAACTGATGTACACACACATACACAGACAACTGACTAAAACCCACATACACAGACAACTAATGTACACACACATACACAGACAACTGACTGACACACACATATACAGACAACTGATGTACACACACATACTCAGACAACTGATGTACACACACATACACAGACAACTGACTAAAACCCACATACACAGACAACTGATGTACACACACATACACAGACAAATGACTGACACACACATACACAGACAACTTATGTACACACAGACACAGATACACACACAACTGACTGACACACACATACACAGACAACTCATGTTCATGCACATACACAGACAAGATATTTACACACAGACATACACAGAGAACTGCTGTACACACACACATACACAGACAATTGCCTGACACACACATACACAGACAACTGATGCACACACACATACACAGACAACTGATGTACACAAACATACACAGACAACTGATGTATACATACATACTCAGGTAACTGATGTACACATACACAGACAACAACTGACGTACACGCACATACACAGACATCTGATGTACACACATATACACAGACAAATAATGTACACATACACATACAACTGACTGACACACACACACATACACTTTCAACTGATGTACACACACATATACACAGACAGCTGATGTACACACACACATAAACAGACAACTGATGTACACTCACATAAACAGACAACTGATGTACACGCATACACAGACAACTGATGTACACAAACATACACAGACAACTGATGAACACAGATACACAGACAAATGATGTACATACACATACACAGACAACTGATGAACACACATACACAGACAAATGATGTACACACACATACACAGACAACGGACTGACACACACATACACAGACAACTGATGTACACACAGACACAGATACACACACAACTGACTGACACACATACATACGCAGACAACTCATAAACACACACACATACAACTGACTGACACACACATACACAGACAACTGATGCACACAAATACACAGACAACTGATGTACACACACATACACAGACAACGGACTGACACACACATACACAGACAACTGATGTACACACAGACACAGATACACACACAACTGACTGACACACATACATACGCAGACAACTGATGTACACACACACATACAACTGACTGACACACACATACACAGACAACTGATGCACACACATACACAGACAACTGATGTACACACAAATACACAGACAACTGATGTACACACACATGCACAGACATCTGACTGACACACAGATCCACAGACAACTCATGTACACACACCCACATACACAGACAACTCATGTACACACAAACACAGATACACACACAACTGACTGACACACACACATACGCAGATAACTGATGTACACGCACATACACAGACAACATATTTACACACAGACATACACAGACAACTGATGTACACACACAAATACACAGACAACTGACTGACACACACATACACAGACAACTGATGCACACACACATACACAGACAACTGATGTACACACAAATACACAGACAACTAATGTACACACACATGCACAGACAACTGACTGACAAACACATACACAGACAACTGATGTATACATACATACACAGGCAACTGATGTACACATACACAGGCAACAACTGATGTACACGCACATACACAGACAACTGATGTACACACATATACACAGACAAATGATGCACACATACACATACACATACAACTGACTGACACACACATACACTGACAACTGATGCACACACACAAACATACACAGACAGCTGATGTACATACACTCATACACAGACAACTTATGTACATACACTTAGACAGACAACTGACTGACACACAGATCCACAGACAACTGATGTACACACACACATACACAGACATCTGACTGACACACAGATCCACAGACAACTCATGTACATACACCCCACATACACAGACAACTCATGTACACACACATACGCAGACAACTGACTAACAAATACACAGACAACTGATGTACACATACACAGACAAACTAATGTACACACACATACACAGACAACTAATGTACACACAAATACACAGACAACTGACTAACACACACATACACAGACAACTGATGTACACACGCATACACAGACAACTGACTGACACACACATACACAGACAACTGATGAACACACATACACAGACAACTGATGTACACACACATACACAGACAACGGACTGACACACACATACACAGACAACTGATGTACACACAGACACAGATACACACACAACTGACTGACACACACACATACACAAACAACTGATGCACACACAACTACACAGACAACTTATGTACACACATACACAGACAACTGATGTACACACACATACACAGACAACTGATGTACACACATACACAGACAAATGATGTACACACACATACACAGACAAATGATGTACACACATACACAGACAAATGACTGACACACACATACACAGACAACTGATGTACACACACATACACAGACAACTGACTGACACACACATATACAGACAACTGATGTACACACACACATACACAGACAACTGATGTACACACACATATACACAGACAACTGATGTAAACACACATGCACAGACAGCTGATGTACACACATACACAGAAAACTGACTGACACAGACATACACAGACAACTGATGTACACACACATAAAAAGACAACTGATGTACACACAAACATACACACAAAACTGATATACACACACATACACAGACAACTGAATGACACACACATACAACGACAACTGACTGACACACACATACACAGACAACTGACTGACACACACATATACAGACAACTGATGTACACACACACATACACAGACAACTGATGTACACACACATACACAGACAACTGATGTAAACACACATGCACAGACAACTGATGTACACACACATACACAGACAACTGACTGACACACACAAACACAGACAACTGATGTACACACATATACAAAGACAACTAATGTACACACACACAGAGACAACTGATATACACACACATACACAGACAACTGAATGACACACACATACAAAGACAACTGATGTACACACACATACACAGACAACTGACTGACACACACATACACAGACAACTGATTTACACACACATACACAGACAACTGACTGACACACAGATACACAGACAACTGATGAACACACATACACAGACAACTGATGTACACACACATACACAGACAACGGACTGACACACACATACACAGACAACTGATGTACACACAGACACAGATACACACACAACTGACTGACACACATACATACGCAGACAACTGATGTACACACACACATACAACTGACTGACACACACATACACAGACAACTGATGCACACACATACACAGACAACTGATGTACACACACATGCACAGACATCTGACTGACACACAGATCCACAGACAACTCATGTACACACACCCACATACACAGACAACTCATGTACACACAAACACAGATACACACACAACTGACTGACACACACACATACGCAGACAACTGATGTACACGCACATACACAGACAACATATTTACACACAGACATACACAGACAACTGATGTACACACACAAATACACAGACAACTGACTGACACACACATACACAGACAACTGATGCACACACACATACACAGACAACTGATGTACACACAAATACACAGACAACTAATGTACACACACATGCACAGACAACTGACTGACAAACACATACACAGACAACTGATGTATACATACATACACAGGCAACTGATGTACACATACACAGGCAACAACTGATGTACACGCACATACACAGACAACTGATGTACACACATATACACAGACAAATGATGTACACATACACATACACATACAACTGACTGACACACACATACACTGACAACTGATGCACACACACAAACATACACAGACAGCTGATGTACATACACTCATACACAGACAACTTATGTACATATACTTAGACAGACAACTGACTGACACACAGATCCACAGACAACTGATGAACACACACACATACACAGACATCTGACTGACACACAGATCCACAGACAACTCATGTACTCACACATACGCAGACAACTGACTAACAAATACACAGACAACTGATGTACACATACACAGACAACTAATGTACACACACATACACAGACAACTAATGTACACACTAGAGATGAGCGAACACTAAAATGTTCGAGGTTCGAAATTCGATTCGAACAGCCGCTCAATGTTCGTGTGTTCGAACGGGTTTCGAACCCCATTATAGTCTATGGGGAACAGATACTCGTTAAGGGGGAAACCCAAATCCGTGTCTGGAGGGTCACCAAGTCCACTATGACACCCCAGGAAATGATGCCAACACCTCTGGAATGACACTGGGACAGCAGGGGAAGCATGTCTGGGGGCATCTAACACACCAAAGACCCTCTATTACCCCAACATCACAGCCTAACAACTACACACTTTACACACTCAATACCACCTCTCTGACAGTAGGAAAACACCTTGAAACATGTGTATTTGGCACTTGCAGTGAGGAGAGCTTGTCACCAGCAGTGAATTTGGCCCTTGTAGTAAGTTGAGGTTGGCACCAACATTTGTTTTGAAAATCAGGGTGGATTGAGCCTCTAACCAGCAGAGTTTGGGAAAATTCATGGTGGAGGGAGCCTCTAAAAACCCCAGTTTGGACCAATTCATGGTGGAGGGAGACTCTAAAAACCCCAGTTTGGACCAATTCATGGTGGAGGGAGACTCTAAAAACCCCAGTTTGGACCAATTCATGGTGGAGGGAGCCTCTAAAAACCCCAGTTTGGACCAATTCATGGTGGAGGGAGCCTCTAACCAGCCCAGTTTGGACCAATTAATGGTGGAGGGAGCCTCTAAACAGCCAAGTTTTGGGAAATTCATGGTGGAGGGAGCCTCTAACCAGCCCAGTTTGGACCAATTCATGGTGGAGGGAGCCTCTAAACAGCCCAGTTTGGGCAAATTCATGGTGGAGGGAGCCTCTAACCAGCCCAGTTTGGACCAATTAATGGTGGAGGGAGCCTCTAAACAGCCCAGTTTGGACCAATTAATGGTGGAGGGAGCCTCTAACCAGCCCAGTTTGGACCAATTAATGGTGGAGGGAGCCTCTAACCAGCCCAGTTTGGACCAATTAATGGTGGAGGGAGCCTCTAACCAGCCCAGTTTGGACCAATTAATGGTGGAGGGAGCCTCTAAACAGCCAAGTTTTGGGAAATTCATGGTGGAGGGAGCCTCTAACCAGCCCAGTTTGGACCAATTCATGGTGGAGGGAGCCTCTAAACAGCCCAGTTTGGGCAAATTCATGGTGGAGGGAGCCTCTAAAAAACCCAGTTTGGACCAATTCATGGTGGAGGGAGCCTCTAATTAGCCCAGTTTGGACCAATTAATTGTGGAGGGAGCCTCTAACCAGCCCAGTTTGGACCAATTAATGGTGGAGGGAGCCTCTAACCACCCCAGTTTGGGCAAATTCATGGTGGAGGGAGCCTCTAACCAGCCCAGTTTGGACCAATTAATGGTGGAGGGAGCCTCTAACCAGCCCAGTTTGGACCAATTAATGGTGGAGGGAGCCTCTAACCACCCCAGTTTGGACCAATTCATGGTGGAGGGAGCCTCTAACCAGCCCAGTTTGGACCAATTCATGGTGGAGGGAGCCTCTAAACAGCCAAGTTTTGGGAAATTCATGGTGGAGGGAGCCTCTAACCAGCCCAGTTTGGACCAATTCATGGTGGAGGGAGCCTCTAAACAGCCCAGTTTGGGCAAATTCATGGTGGAGGGAGCCTCTAACCAGCCCAGTTTGGACCAATTAATGGTGGAGGGAGCCTCTAAACAGCCAAGTTTTGGGAAATTCATGGTGGAGGGAGCCTCTAACCAGCCCAGTTTGGACCAATTCATGGTGGAGGGAGCCTCTAAACAGCCAAGTTTTGGGAAATTCATGGTGGAGGGAGCCTCTAAAAAACCCAGTTTGGACCAATTCATGGTGGAGGGAGCCTCTAATTAGCCCAGTTTGGACCAATTAATTGTGGAGGGAGCCTCTAACCAGCCCAGTTTGGACCAATTAATGGTGGAGGGAGCCTCTAACCACCCCAGTTTGGGCAAATTCATGGTGGAGGGAGCCTCTAACCAGCCCAGTTTGGACCAATTAATGGTGGAGGGAGCCTCTAAACAGCCAAGTTTTGGGAAATTCATGGTGGAGGGAGCCTCTAACCAGCCCAGTTTGGACCAATTCATGGTGGAGGGAGCCTCTAAACAGCCCAGTTTGGGCAAATTCATGGTGGAGGGAGCCTCTAAACAGCCCAGTTTGGGCAAATTCATGGTGGAGGGAGCCTCTAACCAGCCCAGTTTGGACCAATTAATGGTGGAGGGAGCCTCTAAACAGCCAAGTTTTGGGAAATTCATGGTGGAGGGAGCCTCTAACCAGCCCAGTTTGGACCAATTAATGGTGGAGGGAGCCTCTAACCAGCCCAGTTTGGACCAATTAATGGTGGAGGGAGCCTCTAACCAGCCCAGTTTGGACCAATTAATGGTGGAGGGAGCCTCTAACCACCCCAGTTTGGACCAATTCATGGTGGAGGGAGCCTCTAACCAGCCCAGTTTGGACCAATTAATGGTGGAGGGAGCCTCTAAACAGCCAAGTTTTGGGAAATTCATGGTGGAGGGAGCCTCTAACCAGCCCAGTTTGGACCAATTCATGGTGGAGGGAGCCTCTAAACAGCCCAGTTTGGGCAAATTCATGGTGGAGGGAGCCTCTAACCAGCCCAGTTTGGACCAATTAATGGTGGAGGGAGCCTCTAAACAGCCAAGTTTTGGGAAATTCATGGTGGAGGGAGCCTCTAACCAGCCCAGTTTGGACCAATTCATGGTGGAGGGAGCCTCTAAACAGCCCAGTTTGGGCAAATTCATGGTGGAGGGAGCCTCTAAAAAACCCAGTTTGGACCAATTCATGGTGGAGGGAGCCTCTAATTAGCCCAGTTTGGACCAATTAATTGTGGAGGGAGCCTCTAACCAGCCCAGTTTGGACCAATTAATGGTGGAGGGAGCCTCTAAAAAACCCAGTTTGGACCAATTCATGGTGGAGGGAGCCTCTAATTAGCCCAGTTTGGACCAATTAATTGTGGAGGGAGCCTCTAACCAGCCCAGTTTGGACCAATTAATGGTGGAGGGAGCCTCTAAAAAACCCAGTTTGGACCAATTCATGGTGGAGGGAGCCTCTAATTAGCCCAGTTTGGACCAATTAATTGTGGAGGGAGCCTCTAACCAGCCCAGTTTGGACCAATTAATGGTGGAGGGAGCCTCTAACCACCCCAGTTTGGACCAATTCATGGTGGAGGGAGCCTCTAACCACCCCAGTTTGGACCAATTCATGGTGGAGGGAGCCTCTAAACAGCCCAGTTTGGGCAAATTCATGGTGGAGGGAGCCTCTAACCAGCAGAGTTGGGGGAAATCAGGGTGGAGGGAGCCTAGTATTAGCAGAATTGTGCAACGCTTATGGTGGATGAGTATGAGGATGCGGAGGAATTGGAGAGGTTGAGTACAGACATGGAGTTTCATGTTGGGGTGCTTTACACAGGTGGGCACAAAAATGACGGCTCTACCCAGTGGTGGTTCATTTTTATCAAAGTGAGCCGGTCGGCACTCTCAGCTGACAGACGGGTGCGCTTGTCAGTGATGATGCCACCGGCTGCACTGAACACCCTCTCAGATAGGACGCTGGCGGCAGGACAGGACAGCACCTCCAAGGCATATAGGGCAAGTTCAAGCCACAGGTCCAACTTCGACACCCAATACGTGTAGGGCGCAGAGGGGTCGGAGAGGACAGGGCTGTGGTCGGAAAGGTATTCCCGCAACATGCGCCTATACTTCTCACGCCTGGTGACACTAGGACCCTCCGTGGCGGCACTTTGGCGAGGGGGTGCCATCAAGGTGTCCCAGACCTTAGACAGTGTGCCCCTCGTTTGTGTGGACCGGTGAGAACTTGGTTGCCTACTGGAGGAACTGCCCTCCCTGCCGCCAACGTCACATGCTGGAAACATCTCCATCATATTCTGCACCAATTGCCTGTGGCAAGCATTGATGCGATTGGCCCTCCCCTCTACCGGAATAAAAGACGAGATGTTGTTTTTATACCGGGGGTCAAGGATAGCAAAGATCCAGTACTGGTTGTCCTCCATGATTTTGACAATACGCTTGTCGGTTGTAAAGCACCCCAACATGAACTCAGCCATGTCTGCCACAGTGTTAGTTGGCATGACTCCTCTGGCCCCACCGGAAAGTTCAATCTCCATTTCCTCCTCATCCTCCATGTCTACCCATCCGCGCTGCAACAATGGGACGATTCGAAGTTGCCCGGAAGCCTCCTGTATCACCATCACATCATCGGACAACTCTTCTTCCTCCTCCTCCTCCTCCTCCTCCTCCATTAAACGCAGTGAAGCGGACAGATGTGTGGACCTACTCTCCAGCTGTGACGGATCGGATGCTATCCCTAACTCCTCTGTGTGATCTGAGTTATCCCTGATGTCAATCAGGGATTCTCTCAGAACACACAAGAGCGGGATTGTAAGGCTCACCATCGCATCCTCAGAGCTCACCCTCCTTGTGGACTCCTCAAAGACCCGTAGGATGTCACAAAGGTCTCTCATCCATGGCCACTCATGGATGTGAAACTGAGGCAGCTGACTTTGTGGCACCCTAGGGTTTTGTAGCTGGTATTCCATCAAAGGTCTCTGCTGCTCAACCACTCTATTCAACATCTGAAACGTTGAGTTCCAGCGTGTGGGGACGTCGCACAAAAGCCGGTGTTGTGGCACATGCAGGCGTTGCTGGAGAGATTTTAAGCTAGCAGCGGCTACTGTCGACTTGCGAAAGTGGGCGCACATGCGCCGCACTTTCACCAGTAGCTCTGGAACATTGGGGTAGCTCTTTAGGAAACGTTGCACCACTAGGTTGAAGACGTGGGCCAGGCATGGAACATGTTGGAGTCCGGCAAGCTCCAGAGCTGCTACCAGGTTCCGGCCGTTATCACAAACGACCATGCCTGGGCCCAGGTGCAGCGGCTCAAACCATATTGCCGTCTCATCGAGGAGGGCATCCCTCACCTCGGAGGCAGTGTGCTGTCTGTCCCCCAAGCTGATCAGCTTCAGCACAGCCTGCTGACGTCTACCAACGCCAGTGCTGCAACGTTTCCAACTCGTAGCTGGGGTCAATCTAACAGCGGAGGAGGAGGCGGTGGCGGAGGAGGAGGCGGTGGCGGAGGAGGAGGCGGTAGAAGAGGAGGAGGAGGGGGGTGTTCTTCTCGTGTCCCTGCCAGGAATGTTAGGCGGGGAGACGAGGTACACCGGGCCAGTTTGGGAAGCAGTCCCAGCCTCAACTACATTCACCCAGTGTGCCGTCAGTGAAATGTAGCGTCCCTGTCCGCATGCACTTGTCCACGCGTCGGTGGTCAAGTGGACCTTTGTGCAAAGCGCGGAACTAAGGGCCCGCCTGATGTTGAGTGACACGTGCTGGTGCAAGGCGGGGACGGCACACCGGGAGAAGTAGTGACGGCTAGGGACGGCATAGCGAGGTGCCGCAGTTGCCATCAGGTCCAGGAAGGCGGGAGTTTCAACAAGCCGGAACGCCAACATCTCCTGGGCCAGCAGTTTAGCGATGTTGGCGTTCAAGGCTTGCGCGTGTGGGTGGTTAGCAGTGTATTTCTGCCGCCGCTCCAATGTCTGAGAGATGGTGGGTTGTTGTAAAGAAACGCCTGATGGTGCCTTTGATGGTGCAGGAGAAGGAGATAAGACAGGACCAGGGGAGGATGAGGTAGAAGTCAACAAAGTGGCGGAGGCAGATGAAGTGGTGTCCTGGCTCGTCCTCTGGAGTGCATCGCCAGCACAGTCAGCAGTGGCAGTGGCAGAGGCAGAGGCAGAGGCAGTGGCAGTGGCGTGAACGGCAGTCGGCCTTTGTCCTGCCGTTGCTGCCTGCCACTGATTCCAGTGCTTGGATTCCAAATGACGGCGCATTGAAGTGGTGGACAGGTTGCTCTTCTCAGAGCCCCTAATCAATTTCGAGAGGCAAATTGTGCAGACAACACTATATCTGTCCTCGGCGCATTCCTTGAAAAAACTCCACACCTTCGAGAAACGTGCCCTCGAGGTGGGAGTTTTTCGGGGCTGGGTACGAACTGGAACATCTTGGGAGATTCCGGGTGTGGCCTGGCTTCGCCTAAGCTGCTGACCTCTGCCTCTGCCTCTAGCTACCCTTTTTGGTGCTGCACCTGCCTCAACATCCACACTACTTTCCCCGCTTGACATCCCCCCTGTCCAGGTCGGGTCAGTGTCCTCATCATCCACCACTTCCTCTTCCAACTCCTGTCTCATCTCCTCCTCCCGCACAATGCGCCGGTCAACTGGATGCCCTGACGGCAACTGCGTCACATCATCGTCGATGAGGGTGGGTTGCTGGTCATCCACCACCAAATCGAACGGAGATGGAGGAGACTCTAGTGTTTGAGCATCTGGATACAGATGCTCCTCTGTTAGGTTCGTGGAATCGTGACGTGGAGAGGCAGGTTGAGGGACAATGAAAGGAGCGGAGAACAGCTCTGGGGAGCAGGGACAGTT
Organism: Leptodactylus fuscus; assembly: GCF_031893055.1. Classification (NCBI taxonomy): domain Eukaryota; kingdom Metazoa; phylum Chordata; class Amphibia; order Anura; family Leptodactylidae; genus Leptodactylus; species Leptodactylus fuscus. Next base: position 64,832,689 of record NC_134274.1, on the reverse strand, counting down.
TGGGTTATTGTTCTGTAAAGCTTCGGAATTTTGGGAGGAAGGAAGACAAGACTGTTGGGTAATAGGAGGAGAGGAGGCAGAGTCTGACTGGCTGCTGGACAATGTGCTGTAAGCGTTCTCTGACAGCCATTGCAAGACCTGTTCCTGGTTCTCGGGCCTACTAAGGTTTGTACCCTGCAGTTTAGTTAATGTGGCAAGCAACCCTGGCACTGTGGAGTGGCGCAATGCTTGCTGCCCCACAGGAGTAGGCACGGGACGCCCTGTGGCTTCACTGCTACCTTGCTCCCCAGAACCATTCCCCCGACCTCGCCCACGGCCTCGTCCACGTCCCTTTCCGGGAGCCTTGCGCATTTTGAATTCCTAGTTAGAAATTGGCACTGTATACCAGTAGTAAAAATTGTGGGTGCACGTAACCCCAATATATTCTTTGAATTCCCAGTCAGAAACTGGCACTATATGGCAGTAGCAAGAAATGAGGGTATTTGTATTCCCAATATACTCTTTGAATTCCCAGTCAGACAATGGCACTGTATACCAGTAGTAAAAATTGTGGGTGCACGTAACCCCAATATATTCTTTGAATTACCAGTCAGAAACTGGCACTATATGGCAGTAGCAAGAAATGAGGGTATTTATAACCCCAATATATTCTTTGAATTCCCAGTCAGACAATGGCACTGTATACCAGTAGTAAAAATTGTGGGTGCACGTAACCCCAATATATTCTTTGAATTCCCAGTCAGAAACTGGCACTATATGGCAGTAGCAAGAAATGAGGGTATTTGTATTCCCAATATACTCTTTGAATTCCCAGTCAGACAATGGCACTGTATACCAGTAGTAAAAATTGTGGGTGCACGTAACCCCAATATATTCTTTGAATTCCCAGTCAGACACTGGCACTATATGGCAGTAGCAAGAAATGAGGGTATTTGTATTCCCAATATATTCTTTGAATTCCCAGTCAGACAATGGCACTGTATACCAGTAGTAAAAATTGTGGGTGCACGTAACCCCAATATATTCTTTGAATTACCAGTCAGAAACTGGCACTATATGGCAGTAGCAAGAAATGAGGGTATTTATAACCCCAATATATTCTTTGAATTCCCAGTCAGACAATGGCACTGTATACCAGTAGTAAAAATTGTGGGTGCACGTAACCCCAATATATTCTTTGAATTCCCAGTCAGAAACTGGCACTATATGGCAGTAGCAAGAAATGAGGGTATTTATAACCCCAATATATTCTTTGAATTCCCAGTCAGACAATGGCACTGTATACCAGTAGTAAAAATTGTGGGTGCACGTAACCCCAATATATTCTTTGAATTCCCAGTCAGAAACTGGCACTATATGGCAGTAGCAAGAAATGAGGGTATTTGTATTCCCAATATACTCTTTGAATTCCCAGTCAGACAATGGCACTGTATACCAGTAGTAAAAATTGTGGGTGCACGTAACCCCAATATATTCTTTGAATTCCCAGTCAGAAACTGGCACTATATGGCAGTAGCAAGAAATGAGGGTATTTGTATTCCCAATATACTCTTTGAATTCCCAGTCAGACAATGGCACTGTATACCAGTAGTAAAAATTGTGGGTGCACGTAACCCCAATATATTCTTTGAATTCCCAGTCAGACACTGGCACTATATGGCAGTAGCAAGAAATGAGGGTATTTGTATTCCCAATATACTCTTTGAATTCCCAGTCAGACAATGGCACTGTATACCAGTAGTAAAAATTGTGGGTGCACGTAACCCCAATATATTCTTTGAATTACCAGTCAGAAACTGGCACTATATGGCAGTAGCAAGAAATGAGGGTATTTATAACCCCAATATATTCTTTGAATTCCCAGTCAGACAATGGCACTGTATACCAGTAGTAAAAATTGTGGGTGCACGTAACCCCAATATATTCTTTGAATTCCCAGTCAGAAACTGGCACTATATGGCAGTAGCAAGAAATGAGGGTATTTGTATTCCCAATATACTCTTTGAATTCCCAGTCAGACAATGGCACTGTATACCAGTAGTAAAAATTGTGGGTGCACGTAACCCCAATATATTCTTTGAATTCCCAGTCAGACACTGGCACTATATGGCAGTAGCAAGAAATGAGGGTATTTGTATTCCCAATATATTCTTTGAATTCCCAGTCAGACAATGGCACTGTATACCAGTAGTAAAAATTGTGGGTGCACGTAACCCCAATATATTCTTTGAATTACCAGTCAGAAACTGGCACTATATGGCAGTAGCAAGAAATGAGGGTATTTATAACCCCAATATATTCTTTGAATTCCCAGTCAGACAATGGCACTGTATACCAGTAGTAAAAATTGTGGGTGCACGTAACCCCAATATATTCTTTGAATTCCCAGTCAGAAACTGGCACTATATGGCAGTAGCAAGAAATGAGGGTATTTATAACCCCAATATATTCTTTGAATTCCCAGTCAGACAATGGCACTGTATACCAGTAGTAAAAATTGTGGGTGCACGTAACCCCAATATATTCTTTGAATTCCCAGTCAGAAACTGGCACTATATGGCAGTAGCAAGAAATGAGGGTATTTGTATTCCCAATATACTCTTTGAATTCCCAGTCAGACAATGGCACTGTATACCAGTAGTAAAAATTGTGGGTGCACGTAACCCCAATATATTCTTTGAATTCCCAGTCAGAAACTGGCACTATATGGCAGTAGCAAGAAATGAGGGTATTTGTATTCCCAATATACTCTTTGAATTCCCAGTCAGACAATGGCACTGTATACCAGTAGTAAAAATTGTGGGTGCACGTAACCCCAATATATTCTTTGAATTCCCAGTCAGACACTGGCACTATATGGCAGTAGCAAGAAATGAGGGTATTTGTATTCCCAATATACTCTTTGAATTCCCAGTCAGACAATGGCACTGTATACCAGTAGTAAAAATTGTGGGTGCACGTAACCCCAATATATTCTTTGAATTACCAGTCAGAAACTGGCACTATATGGCAGTAGCAAGAAATGAGGGTATTTATAACCCCAATATATTCTTTGAATTCCCAGTCAGACAATGGCACTGTATACCAGTAGTAAAAATTGTGGGTGCACGTAACCCCAATATATTCTTTGAATTCCCAGTCAGAAACTGGCACTATATGGCAGTAGCAAGAAATGAGGGTATTTGTATTCCCAATATACTCTTTGAATTCCCAGTCAGACAATGGCACTGTATACCAGTAGTAAAAATTGTGGGTGCACGTAACCCCAATATATTCTTTGAATTCCCAGTCAGACACTGGCACTATATGGCAGTAGCAAGAAATGAGGGTATTTGTATTCCCAATATATTCTTTGAATTCCCAGTCAGACAATGGCACTGTATACCAGTAGTAAAAATTGTGGGTGCACGTAACCCCAATATATTCTTTGAATTACCAGTCAGAAACTGGCACTATATGGCAGTAGCAAGAAATGAGGGTATTTGTATTCCCAATATATTCTTTGAATTCCCAGTCAGACAATGGCACTGTATACCAGTAGTAAAAATTGTGGGTGTATATAGCCCCAATTCTATTGCTAGGGGACTTGCAGGGTATTTCTGGGGTGAAGGTGGGGGGGCACACCGTTGGAACGGGTATCGGGGTATATATCGGGTATACGGGAATACACTGACAGTGTATTCCATTCAGGATCCTGGGAAAGCTGGGTTGCGGCGATTGAGCCCGTCAGTGCCACGTTACACTGACAAGCTTCTCCCTGGAATTTAGCTCTTACAAGAGCTGTTGGTTGTCTTCTCCTTCCTATCCTAGCCTGTCCCTGCCTACCCAGAATCTAAGCCCTAGCTAGCTGGACGGAAACCTCCGTCCTCGGTGAATTGCAAGCTCAGAATGACGCGAAGCTGGGCGTCGCTGTTCTTTTAAATTAGAGGTCACATGTTTTCGGCAGCCAATGGGTTTTGCCTACTTTTTTCAACGTCACCGGTGTCGTAGTTCCTGTCCCACCTACCCAGCGCTGTTATTGGAGCAAAAAAGGCGCCAGGGAAGGTGGGAGGGGAATCGAGTAATGGCGCACTTTACCACGCGGTGTTCGATTCGATTCGAACATGCCGAACAGCCTAATATCCGATCGAACATGAGTTCGATAGAACACTGTTCGCTCATCTCTAGTACACACAAATACACAGACAACTGACTAACACACACATACACAGACAACTGATGTACACACGCATACACAGACAACTGACTGACACACACATACACAGACAACTGATGAACACACATACACAGACAACTGATGTACACACATACACAGACAACGGACTGACACACACATAGACAGACAACTGATGTACACACAGACACAGATACACACACAACTGACTGACACACACACATACACAAACAACTGATGCACACACACATACACAGACAACTTATGTACACACATACACAGACAACTGATGTACACACACATACACAGACAACTGATGTACACACATACACAGACAAATGATGTACACACAAATACACAGACAAATGATGTACACACATACACAGACAAATGACTGACACACACATACACAGACAACTGATGTACACACACATACACAGACAACTGACTGACACACACATATACAGACAACTGATGTACACACACACATACACAGACAACTGATGTACACACACATATACACAGACAACTGATGTAAACACACATGCACAGACAACTGATGTACACACATACACAGACAACTGACTGACACAGACATACACAGACTACTGATGTACACACACATAAAAAGACAACTGATGTACACACAAACATACACACAAAACTGATATACACACACATACACAGACAACTGACTGACACTCATACACACACAACTGATGTACACACACAAAAACACAGAAAACTGATGTACACACACATACACAGACAACTGATGTACACACACATACACAGACAAATGACTGACACACACATACACAGACAACTTATGTACACACAGACACAGATACACACACAACTGACTGACACACACATACACAGACAACTCATGTTCATGCACATACACAGACAAGATATTTACACACAGACATACACAGAGAACTGCTGTACACACACAAATACACAGACAATTGCCTGACACACACATACACAGACAACTGATGCACACACACATACACAGACAACTGATGTACACAAACATACACAGACAACTGATGTATACATACATACTCAGGTAACTGATGTACACATACACAGACAACAACTGACGTACACGCACATACACAGACATCTGATGTACACACATATACACAGACAAATAATGTACACATACACATACAACTGACTGACACACACACACATACACTTTCAACTGATGTACACACACATATACACAGACAGCTGATGTACACACACACATAAACAGACAACTGATGTACACACACATAAACAGACAACTGATGTACACGCATACACAGACAACTGATGTACACAAACATACACAGACAACTGATGAACACAGATACACAGACAAATGATGTACATACACATACACAGACAACTGATGAACACACATACACAGACAAATGATGTACACACACATAAACAGACAACGGACTGACACACACATACACAGACAACTGATGTACACACAGACACAGATACACACACAACTGACTGACACACATACATACGCAGACAACTGATGTACACACACACATACAACTGACTGACACACACATACACAGACAACTGATGCACACACATACACAGACAACTGATGTACACACACATACACAGACAACGGACTGACACACACATACACAGACAACTGATGTACACACAGACACAGATACACACACAACTGACTGACACACATACATACGCAGACAACTGATGTACACACACACATACAACTGACTGACACACACATACACAGACAACTGATGCACACACATACACAGACAACTGATGTACACACAAATACACAGACAACTGATGTACACACACATGCACAGACATCTGACTGACACACAGATCCACAGACAACTCATGTACACACACTCACATACACAGACAACTCATGTACACACAAACACAGATACACACACAACTGACTGACACACACACATACGCAGACAACTGATGTACACGCACATACACAGACAACATATTTACACACAGACATACACAGACAACTGATGTACACACACAAATACACAGACAACTGACTGACACACACATACACAGACAACTGATGCACACACACATACACAGACAACTGATGTACACACAAATACACAGACAACTAATGTACACACACATGCACAGAAAACTGACTGACAAACACATACACAGACAACTGATGTATACATACATACACAGGCAACTGATGTACACATACACAGGCAACAACTGATGTACACGCACATACACAGACAACTGATGTACACTCATATACACAGACAAATGATGTACACATACACATACACATACAACTGACTGACACACACATACACTGACAACTGATGCACACACACAAACATACACAGACAGCTGATGTACATACACTCATACACAGACAACTTATGTACATACACTTAGACAGACAACTGACTGACACACAGATCCACAGACAACTGATGTACACACACACATACACAGACATCTGACTGACACACAGATCCACAGACAACTCATGTTCATACACCCACATACACAGACAACTCATGTACACACACATACGCAGACAACTGACTAACAAATACACAGACAACTGATGTACACATACACAGACAACTAATGTACACACACATACACAGACAACTAATGTACACACAAATACACAGACAACTGACTAACACACACATACACAGACAACTGATGTACACACGCATACACAGACAACTGACTGACACACACATACACAGACAACTGATGAACACACATACACAGACAACTGATGTACACACACATACACAGACAACGGACTGACACACACATACACAGACAACTGATGTACACACAGACACAGATACACACACAACTGACTGACACACACATATACACAAACAACTGATGCACACACACATACACAGACAACTTATGTACACACATACACAGACAACTGATGTACACACACATACACAGACAACTGATGTACACACATACACAGACAAATGATGTACACACACATACACAGACAAATGATGTACACACATACACAGACAAATGACTGACACACACATACACAGACAACTGATGTACACACACATACACAGACAACTGACTGACACACACATATACAGACAACTGATGTACACACACACATACACAGACAACTGATGTACACACACATATACACAGACAACTGATGTAAACACACATGCACAGACAACTGATGTACACACATACACAGAAAACTGACTGACACAGACATACACAGACAACTGATGTACACACACATAAAAAGACAACTGATGTACACACAAACATACACACAAAACTGATATACACACACATACACAGACAACTGAATGACACACACATACAACGACAACTGACTGACACACACATACACAGACAACTGACTGACACACACATATACAGACAACTGATGTACACACACACATACACAGACAACTGATGTACACACACATACACAGACAACTGATGTAAACACACATGCACAGACAACTGATGTACACACACATACACAGACAACTGACTGACACACACAAACACAGACAACTGATGTACACACATATACAAAGACAACTGATGTACACACACACAGAGACAACTGATATACACACACATACACAGACAACTGAATGACACACACATACAAAGACAACTGATGTACACACACATACACAGACAACTGACTGACACACACATACACAGACAACTGATTTACACACACATACACAGACAACTGACTGACACACAGATACACAGACAACTGATGAACACACATACACAGACAACTGATGTACACACACATACACAGACAACGGACTGACACACACATACACAGACAACTGATGTACACACAGACACAGATACACACACAACTGACTGACACACATACATACGCAGACAACTGATGTACACACACACATACAACTGACTGACACACACATACACAGACAACTGATGCACACACATACACAGACAACTGATGTACACACAAATACACAGACAACTGATGTACACACACATGCACAGACATCTGATTGACACACAGATACACAGACAACTCATGTACACACACCCAAATACACAGACAACTCATGTACACACAAACACAGATACACACACAACTGACTGACACACACACATACGCAGACAACTGATGTACACGCACATACACAGACAACATATTTACACACAGACATACACAGACAACTGATGTACACACACAAATACACAGACAACTGACTGACACACACATACACAGACAACTAATGCACACACACATACACAGACAACTGATGTACACACAAATACACAGACAACTAATGTACACACACATGCACAGACAACTGACTGACAAACACATACACAGACAACTGATGTATACATACATACACAGGCAACTGATGTACACATACACAGGCAACAACTGATGTACACGCACATACACAGACAACTGATGTACACACATATACACAGACAAATGATGTACACATACACATACACATACAACTGACTGACACACACATACACTGACAACTGATGCACACACACAGACATACACAGACAGCTGATGTACATACACTCATACACAGACAACTTATGTACATATACTTAGACAGACAACTGACTGACACACAGATCCACAGACAACTGATGTACACACACACATACACAGACATCTGACTGACACACAGATCCACAGACAACTCATGTACATACACCCACATACACAGACAACTCATGTACACACACATACGCAGACAACTGACTAACAAATACACAGACAACTGATGTACACATACACAGACAACTAATGTACACACACATACACAGACAACTAATGTACACACAAATGCACAGACAACTGACTAACACACACATACACAGACAACTGATGTACACACGCATACACAGACAACTGACTGACACACACATACACAGACAACTGATGAACACACATACACAGACAACTGATGTACACACACATACACAGACAACGGACTGACACACACATACACAGACAACTGATGTACACACAGACACAGATACACACACAACTGACTGACACACACACATACACAAACAACTGATGCACACACACATACACAGACAACTTATGTACACACATACACAGACAACTGATGTACACACACATACACAGACAACTGATGTACACACATACACAGACAAATGATGTACACACAAATACACAGACAAATGATGTACACACATACACAGACAAATGACTGACACACACATACACAGACAACAGATGTACACACACATACACAGACAACTGACTGACACACACATATACAGACAACTGATGTACACACACACATACACAGACAACTGATGTACACACACATATACACAGACAACTGATGTAAACACACATGCACAGACAACTGATGTACACACATACACAGACAACTGACTGACACAGACATACACAGACTACTGATGTACACACACATAAAAAGACAACTGATGTACACACAAACATACACACAAAACTGATATACACACACATACACAGACAACTGACTGACACACATACACACACAACTGATGTACACACACAAAAACACAGAAAACTGATGTACACACATACACAGACAACTGATGTACACACACATACACAGACAAATGACTGACACACACATACACAGACAACTTATGTACACACAGACACAGATACACACACAACTGACTGACACACACATACACAGACAACTCATGTTCATGCACATACACAGACAAGATATTTACACACAGACATACACAGAGAACTGCTGTACACACACACATACACAGACAATTGCCTGACACACACATACACAGACAACTGATGCACACACACATACACAGACAACTGATGTACACAAACATACACAGACAACTGATGTATACATACATACTCAGGTAACTGATGTACACATACACAGACAACAACTGACGTACACGCACATACACAGACATCTGATGTACACACATATACACAGACAAATAATGTACACATACACATACAACTGACTGACACACACACACATACACTTTCAACTGATGTACACACACATATACACAGACAGCTGATGTATACACACACATAAACAGACAACTGATGTACACACACATAAACAGACAACTGATGTACACGCATACACAGACAACTGATGTACACAAACATACACAGACAACTGATGAACACAGATACACAGACAAATGATGTACATACACATACACAGACAACTGATGAACACACATACACAGACAAATGATGTACACACACATACACAGACAACGGACTGACACACACATACACAGACAACTGATGTACACACAGACACAGATACACACACAACTGACTGACACACATACATACGCAGACAACTGATGTACACACACATACAACTGACTGACACACACATACACAGACAACTGATGCACACACATACACAGACAACTGATGTACACACACATACACAGACAACGGACTGACACACACATACACAGACAACTGATGTACACACAGACACAGATACACACACAACTGACTGACACACATACATACGCAGACAACTGATGTACACACACACATACAACTGACTGACACACACATACACAGACAACTGATGCACACACATACACAGACAACTGATGTACACACAAATACACAGACAACTGATGTACACACACATGCACAGACATCTGACTAACACACAGATCCACAGACAACTCATGTACACACACCCACATACACAGACAACTCATGTACACACAAACACAGATACACACACAACTGACTGACACACACACATACGCAGACAACTGATGTACACGCACATACACAGACAACATATTTACACACAGACATACACAGTCAACTGATGTACACACACAAATACACAGACAACTGACTGACACACACATACACAGACAACTGATGCACACACACATACACAGACAACTGATGTACACACAAATACACAGAGAACTAATGTACACACACATGCACAGACAACTGACTGACAAACACATACACAGACAACTGATGTATACATACATACACAGGCAACTGATGTACACATACACAGGCAACAACTGATGTACACGCACATACACAGACAACTGATGTACACACATATACACAGACAAATGATGTACACATACACATACAACTGACTGACATACACATACACTGACAACTGATGCACACACACAAACATACACAGACAGCTGATGTACATACACTCATACACAGACAACTTATGTATATACACTTAGACAGACAACTGACTGACACACAGATCCACAGACAACTCATGTACATACACCCACATACACAGACAACTCATGTACACACACATACGCAGACAACTGACTAACAAATACACAGACAACTGATGTACACATACACAGACAACTAATGTACACACACATACACAGACAACTAATGTACACACAAATACACAGACAACTGACTAACACACACATACACAGACAACTGATGTACACACGCATACACAGACAACTGAGTGACACACACATACACAGACAACTGATGAACACACATACACAGACAACTGATGTACACACACATACACAGACAACGGACTGACACACACATACACAGACAACTGATGTACACACAGACACAGATACACACACAACTGACTGACACACACACATACACAAACAACTGATGCACACACACATACACAGACAACTTATGTACACACATACACAGACAACTGATGTACACACACATACACAGACAACTGATGTACACACATACACAGACAAATGATGTACACACACATACACAGACAAATGATGTACACACATACACAGACAAATGACTGACACACACATACACAGACAACTGATGTACACACACATACACAGACAACTGACTGACACACACATATACAGACAACTGATGTACACACACACATACACAGACAACTGATGTACACACACATATACACAGACAACTGATGTAAACACATGCACAGACAACTGATTTACACACATACACAGAAAACTGACTGACACAGACATACACAGACAACTGATGTACACACACATAAAAAGACAACTGATGTACACACAAACATACACACAAAACTGATATACACACACATACACAGACAACTGAATGACACACACATACAACGACAACTGACTGACACACACATACACAGACAACTGACTGACACACACATATACAGACAACTGATGTACACACACATACACAGACAACTGATGTACACACACATACACAGACAACTGATGTAAACACACATGCACAGACAACTGATGTACACACACATACACATACAACTGACTGACACACACACATACACTTTCAACTGATGTACACACACATATACACAGACAGCTGATATACACACACACATAAACAGACAACTGATGTACACACACATAAACAGACAACTGATGTACACGCATACACAGACAACTGATGTACACAAACATACACAGACAACTGATGAACACAGATACACAGACAAATGATGTACATACACATACACAGACAACTGATGAACACACATACACAGACAAATGATGTACACACACATACACAGACAACGGACTGACACACACATACACAGACAACTGATGTACACACAGACACAGATACACACACAACTGACTGACACACATACATACGCAGACAACTGATGTACACACACACATACAACTGACTGACACACACATACACAGACAACTGATGCACACACATACACAGACAACTGATGTACACACACACACATACACAGACAACGGACTGACACACACATACACAGACAACTGATGTACACACAGACACAGATACACACACAACTGACTGACACACATACATACGCAGACAACTGATGTACACACACACATACAACTGACTGACACACACATACACAGACAACTGATGCACACACATACACAGACAACTGATGTACACACAAATACACAGACAACTGATGTACACACACATGCACAGACATCTGACTGACACACAGATCCACAGACAACTCATGTACACACACCCACATACACAGACAACTCATGTACACACAAACACAGATACACACACAACTGACTGACACACACACATACGCAGACAACTGATGTACACGCACATACACAGACAACATATTTACACACAGACATACACAGTCAACTGATGTACACACACAAATACACAGACAACTGACTGACACACACATACACAGACAACTGATGTACACACACATACACAGACAACTGATGTACACACAAATACACAGACAACTAATGTACACACACATGCACAGACAACTGACTGACAAACACATACACAGACAACTGATGTATACATACATACACAGGCAACTGATGTACACATACACAGGCAACAACTGATGTACACGCACATACACAGACAACTGATGTACACACATATACACAGACAAATGATGTACACATACACATACACATACAACTGACTGACATACGCATACACTGACAACTGATGCACACACACAAACATACACAGACAGCTGATGTACATACACTCATACACAGACAACTGATGTATATACACTTAGACAGACAACTGACTGACACACATATCCACAGACAACTGATGTACACACACACATACACAGACATCTGACTGACACACAGATCCACAGACAACTCATGTACATACACCCACATACACAGACAACTCATGTACACACACATACGCAGACAACTGACTAACAAATACACAGACAACTGATGTACACATACACAGACAACTAATGTACACACACATACACAGACAACTAATGTACACACAAATACACAGACAACTGACTAACACACACATACACAGACAACTGATGTACACACGCATACACAGACAACTGACTGACACACACATACACAGACAACTGATGAACACACATACACAGACAACTGATGTACACACACATACACAGACAACGGACTGACACACACATACACAGACAACTGATGTACACACAGACACAGATACACACACAACTGACTGACACACACACATACACAAACAACTGATGCACACACACATACACAGACAACTTATGTACACACATACACAGACAACTGATGTACACACACATACACAGACAACTGATGTACACACATACACAGACAAATGATGTACACACACATACACAGACAAATGATGTACACACATACACAGACAAATGACTGACACACACATACACAGACAACTGATGTACACACACATACACAGACAACTGACTGACACACACATATACAGACAACTGATGTACACACACACATACACAGACAACTGATGTACACACACATATACACAGACAACTGATGTAAACACACATGCACAGACAACTGATTTACACACATACACAGAAAACTGACTGACACAGACATACACAGACAACTGATGTACACACACATAAAAAGACAACTGATGTACACACAAACATACACACAAAACTGATATACACACACATACACAGACAACTGAATGACACACACATACAACGACAACTGACTGACACACACATACACAGACAACTGACTGACACACACATATACAGACAACTGATGTACACACACACATACACAGAAAACTGATGTACACACACATACACAGACAACTGATGTAAACACACATGCACAGACAACTGATGTACACACACATACACAGACAACTGACTGACACACACAAACACAGACAACTGATGTACACACATATACAAAGACAACTGATGTACACACACACAGAGACAACTGATATACACAAACATTCACAGACAACTGAATGACACACACATACAAAGACAACTGATGTACACACACATACACAGACAACTGACTGACACACACATACACAGACAACTGATTTACACACACATACACAGACAACTGACTGACACACAGATACACAGACAACTGATGAACACACATACACAGACAACTGATGTACACACACATACACAGACAACGGACTGACACACACATACACAGACAACTGATGTACACACAGACACAAATACACACACAACTGACTGACACACATACATACGCAGACAACTGATGTACACACACACATACAACTGACTGACACACACATACACAGACAACTGATGCACACACATACACAGACAACTGATGTACACACAAATACACAGACAACTGATGTACACACACATGCACAGACATCTGACTGACACACAGATCCACAGACAACTCATGTACACACACCCACATACACAGACAACTCATGTACACACAAACACAGATACACACACAACTGACTGACACACACACATACGCAGACAACTGATGTACACGCACATACACAGACAACATATTTACACACAGACATACACAGACAACTGATGTACACACACAAATACACAGACAACTGACTGACACACACATACACAGACAACTGATGCACACACACATACACAGACAACTGATGTACACACAAATACACAGACAACTAATGTACACACATGCACAGACAACTGACTGACAAACACATACACAGACAACTGATGTATACATACATACACAGGCAACTGATGTACACATACACAGGCAACAACTGATGTACACGCACATACACAGACAACTGATGTACACACATATACACAGACAAATGATGTACACATACACATACACATACAACTGACTGACACACACATACACTGACAACTGATGCACACACACAAACATACACAGACAGCTGATGTACATACACTCATACACAGACAACTTATGTACATACACTTACACAGACATCTGACTGACACACAGATCCACAGACAACTCATGTACATACACCCACATACACAGACAACTCATGTACACACACATACGCAGACAACTGACTAACAAATACACAGACAACTGATGTACACATACACAGACAACTAATGTACACACAAATACACAGACAACTGACTAACACACACATACACAGACAACTGATGTACACACGCATACACAGACAACTGACTGACACACACATACACAGACAACTGATGAACACACATACACAGACAACTGATGTACACACACATACACAGACAACGGACTGACACACACATACACAGACAACTGATGTACACACAGACACAGATACACACACAACTGACTGACACACACACATACACAAACAACTGATGCACACACACATACACAGACAACTTATGTACACACATACACAGACAACTGATGTACACACACATACACAGACAACTGATGTACACACATACACAGACAAATGATGTACACACAAATACACAGACAAATGATGTACACACATACACAGACAAATGACTGACACACACATACACAGACAACTGATGTACACACACATACACAGACAACTGACTGACACACACATATACAGACAACTGATGTACACACACACATACACAGACAACTGATGTACACACACATATACACAGACAACTGATGTAAACACACATGCACAGACAACTGATGTACACACATACACAGACAACTGACTGACACAGACATACACAGACTACTGATGTACACACACATAAAAAGACAACTGATGTACACACAAACATACACACAAAACTGATATACACACATACACAGACAACTGACTGACACACATACACACACAACTGATGTACACACACAAAAACACAGAAAACTGATGTACACACACATACACAGACAACTGATGTAAACACACATGCACAGACAACTGATGTACACACACACATACACAGACAACTGATGTAAACACACATTCACGGACAACTGATGTACACACACATACACAGACAACTGACTGACACAGACATACACAGACAACTGATGTACACACACATAAAAAGACAACTGATGTACACACAAACATACACAGACAACTGACTGACACACACAAACACAGACAACTGATGTACACACATATACAAAGACAACTGATGTACAGACAAACACAGACAACTGATATACACACACATACACAGACAACTGAATGACACACACATACAAAGACAACTGATGTACACACACATACACAGACAACTGACTGACAAACACATACACAGACAACTGATTTACACACGCGTACACAGACAACTGACTGACACACATACACAGACAACTGATGAACACACATACACAGACAACTGATGTACACACACATACACAGACAACAGACTGACACACGCATACACAGACAACTGATATACACACAGACACAGATACACACACAAATGACTGACACACACACATACGCAGTCAACTGATGTACACGCACATACACAGACAACATATTTACACACAGACATACAGACAACTGATGTACACACACACATACACAGACAACTGACTGACACACACATACACAGACAACTGATGCACACACACATACACAGACAACTGATGTACACACAAATACACAGACAACTTATGTATACATAAATACTCAGGCAACTGATGTACACATACACATACAACTGACTGACACACACACACATACACTTTCAACTGATGTACACACACATACACAGACAGCTGATGTACACACACACATACACAGACAACTGATGTACACACACATAAACAGACAACTGATGTACACGCATACAGAGACAACTGATGTACACACACATACACAGAAAACTGATGAACACACATACACAGACAAATGATGTACACACACATACACAGACAAATGACTGACACACACATACACAGACAACTGATGTACACACACATACACAGACAACTGACTAAAACCGACATACACAGACAACTGATGTACACACACATACAAAGACAACTGACTGACACACACATATACAGACAACTGATGTACACACACACATACACAGACAACTGATGTACACACACACGCATACACAGACAACTGATGTACACACACATGCACAGACAACTGATGTACACACACATACACAGACAACTGACTAAGACATGCACAGACAACTGACGGACACACACATACAAAGACAACTGATGTACGCACACACATACACAGACAACTGATATACCCACACATACACAGACAACTGACTGACACACACATACAAAGACAACTGATGTACACACACACATACACAGACAACTGACTGACACACACATACACTGACAATTGATTTACACACGCATACACAGACAATTGACTGAAACACACATACACAGACAACTGATGAACACACATACACAGACAACTGATGTACACACACATACACAGACAACGGACTGACACACACATACACAGACAACTGATGTACACACAGACACAGATACACACACAACTGACTGACACACACATACGCAGACAACTGATGTACACACACACATACACAGACAACTGACTGACACACACATACACAGACAACTGATGCACACACACATACACAGACAACTGATGTAAACACACATGCACAGACAACTTATGTACACACACATACACAGACAACTGACTGACACAGACATACACAGACAACTGATGTACACACACATAAAAAGACAACTGATGTACACACAAACATACACAGACAACTGACTGACACACACAAACACAGACAACTGATGTACACACATATACAAAGACAACTGATGTACAGACATACACAGACAACTGATATACACACACATACACAGACAACTGAATGACACACGCATACAAAGACAACTGATGTAAACACACATACACAGACAACTGACTGACACACACATACACAGTCAACTGATGTACACACACATACACAGACAACGGACTGACACACACATACACAGGCAACTGATGTACACACAGACACAGATACACACACAACTGACTGACACACACATACGCAGACAACTGATGTACACGCACATACACAGACAACATATTTACACACAGACATACACAGACAACTGATGTACACACACATACACAGAAAACTGACTGACACACA
The DNA here is from genome assembly GCF_031893055.1 of Leptodactylus fuscus. Classification (NCBI taxonomy): domain Eukaryota; kingdom Metazoa; phylum Chordata; class Amphibia; order Anura; family Leptodactylidae; genus Leptodactylus; species Leptodactylus fuscus. The sequence goes on along the minus strand of NC_134274.1, from coordinate 64,813,474 downwards.
CATACACAGACAACTGATGCACACACACATACACAGACAACTGATGTACACACAAATACACCGACAACTGATGTACACACACATGCACAGACAACTGACTGACACACACATTCACAGACAACTGATGTATACATACATACACAGGCAACTGATGTACACATACACAGGCAACAACTGATGTACACGCACATACACAGACAACTGATGTACACACATATACACAGACAAATGATGTACACATACACATACACATACAACTGACTGACACACACATACACTGACAGCTGATACATACACACACACACATACAGCTGTTGTACATACACTCATACACAGACAACTTATGTACATACACTTAGACAGACATCTGACTGACACACAGATCCACAGACAACTCATGTACATACACCCACATACACAGACAACTCATGTACACACACATACACAGACAACTGACTGACAAATACACAGACAACTGATGTACACATACACAGACAACTGATGTACACACACATACACAGACAACTAATATACACACACATGTACAGACAACTGACTAACACACACATACACAGACAACTGATGTACACACACATACACAGACAACTGATGTTCACACACCTACACAGACAACTGACTGACACACACATACACAGAAAACTGATGTACACATGCATACACAGACAACTAATGTACACACACACACACATACACAGACAACTGATGTACACACAAAAACACAGACAACTGATGTACACACACATACACAGAGAACTGACTGACACACACATACACAGTCAACTGATTTACACACACATACACAGACAACTGATGTACACACACATACAACTGATGTACACACACATACACAGAGAACTGACTGACACACACATACACAGACAACTGATGTACACACACATACACAGACAACCGTTGTACACACATATATAGACAACTGATGTACACACACATGCACAGACAACTGATGTACACACATACACAGACAAATGATGTACACACACAAAAACACAGACAACTGATGTACACACATACATAGACAACTGATGTACACACACATGCACAGACAACTGATGTACACACATACACAGACAAATGATGTACACACACATACACAGACACATGACTGACACACACATACACAGACAACTGATGCACACACACATACACACACAGACAACTGACTGACACCCACATACACAGACAACTGATATACACACACATATACAGACAACTAATGTACACACACATGCACAGACAACTAATGTACACACACATATACAGACAACTAATGTACACACACATGCACAGACAACTAATGTACACACACATACACAGACAACTTACTGACACAGACATACACAGACACCTGATGTACACACACATAAAAAGACAACTGATGTACACACACATACACAGACAACTGACTGACACACACATACACAGACAACTGATGTACACACACAAATACACAGACAACTTATGTACACACAGACACAGATACACACACAACTGACTGACAGACACATACACAGACAACTGATGTACACACACATACACACACACACAGACAACTGACAAACACCCACATACACAGACAACTGATGTACACACACATACACAGACAACTGACTGACACACACATATACAGACAACTGATGTACACACACATACACAGACAACTGATGTACACACACATGCACAGACAACTGATGTACACACACATACACAGACAACTGACTGACACACACATACACAGACATCTGATGTACACACACACAAACACAGACAACTGATGTACACACACATACAAAGACAACTAACTGACACACATACACAGACAACTGATGTACACACACATACACAGATAACTGATGTACACACACATACACATACAACTGATGTACACATACAAACACAGAGAACTGACTGACACACACATACACAGACAACTGATGTACACACATACACAGACAACTGATGTACACGCATACACAGACAACTGATGTACACACACATACACAGACAACTGATGTACATACATACACAGACAAATCATGTACACACACATACACAGACAAATGACTGACACACACATACACAGACAACTGATGCACACACATACACAGACAACTGACTAAAACCCACATACACAGACAACTGATGTACACACACATACACAGACAACTGATGTAAACACACATGCACAGACAACTGATGTACACACACACACATACACAGACAACTGATGTAAACACACATTCACGGACAACTGATGTACACACACATACACAGACAACTGACTGACACAGACATACACAGACAACTGATGTACACATACACAGACAACTAATGTACACACACATACACAGACAACTAATGTACACACAAATACACAGACAACTGACTAACACACACATACACAGACAACTGATGTACACACGCATACACAGACAACTGAGTGACACACACATACACAGACAACTGATGAACACACATACACAGACAACTGATGTACACACACATACACAGACAACGGACTGACACACACATACACAGACAACTGATGTACACACAGACACAGATACACACACAACTGACTGACACACACACATACACAAACAACTGATGCACACACACATACACAGACAACTTATGTACACACATACACAGACAACTGATGTACACACACATACACAGACAACTGATGTACACACATACACAGACAAATGATGTACACACACATACACAGACAAATGATGTACACACATACACAGACAAATGACTGACACACACATACACAGACAACTGATGTACACACACATACACAGACAACTGACTGACACACACATATACAGACAACTGATGTACACACACACATACACAGACAACTGATGTACACACACATATACACAGACAACTGATGTAAACACATGCACAGACAACTGATTTACACACATACACAGAAAACTGACTGACACAGACATACACAGACAACTGATGTACACACACATAAAAAGACAACTGATGTACACACAAACATACACACAAAACTGATATACACACACATACACAGACAACTGAATGACACACACATACAACGACAACTGACTGACACACACATACACAGACAACTGACTGACACACACATATACAGACAACTGATGTACACACACATACACAGACAACTGATGTACACACACATACACAGACAACTGATGTAAACACACATGCACAGACAACTGATGTACACACACATACACATACAACTGACTGACACACACACATACACTTTCAACTGATGTACACACACATATACACAGACAGCTGATATACACACACACATAAACAGACAACTGATGTACACACACATAAACAGACAACTGATGTACACGCATACACAGACAACTGATGTACACAAACATACACAGACAACTGATGAACACAGATACACAGACAAATGATGTACATACACATACACAGACAACTGATGAACACACATACACAGACAAATGATGTACACACACATACACAGACAACGGACTGACACACACATACACAGACAACTGATGTACACACAGACACAGATACACACACAACTGACTGACACACATACATACGCAGACAACTGATGTACACACACACATACAACTGACTGACACACACATACACAGACAACTGATGCACACACATACACAGACAACTGATGTACACACACACACATACACAGACAACGGACTGACACACACATACACAGACAACTGATGTACACACAGACACAGATACACACACAACTGACTGACACACATACATACGCAGACAACTGATGTACACACACACATACAACTGACTGACACACACATACACAGACAACTGATGCACACACATACACAGACAACTGATGTACACACAAATACACAGACAACTGATGTACACACACATGCACAGACATCTGACTGACACACAGATCCACAGACAACTCATGTACACACACCCACATACACAGACAACTCATGTACACACAAACACAGATACACACACAACTGACTGACACACACACATACGCAGACAACTGATGTACACGCACATACACAGACAACATATTTACACACAGACATACACAGTCAACTGATGTACACACACAAATACACAGACAACTGACTGACACACACATACACAGACAACTGATGTACACACACATACACAGACAACTGATGTACACACAAATACACAGACAACTAATGTACACACACATGCACAGACAACTGACTGACAAACACATACACAGACAACTGATGTATACATACATACACAGGCAACTGATGTACACATACACAGGCAACAACTGATGTACACGCACATACACAGACAACTGATGTACACACATATACACAGACAAATGATGTACACATACACATACACATACAACTGACTGACATACGCATACACTGACAACTGATGCACACACACAAACATACACAGACAGCTGATGTACATACACTCATACACAGACAACTGATGTATATACACTTAGACAGACAACTGACTGACACACATATCCACAGACAACTGATGTACACACACACATACACAGACATCTGACTGACACACAGATCCACAGACAACTCATGTACATACACCCACATACACAGACAACTCATGTACACACACATACGCAGACAACTGACTAACAAATACACAGACAACTGATGTACACATACACAGACAACTAATGTACACACACATACACAGACAACTAATGTACACACAAATACACAGACAACTGACTAACACACACATACACAGACAACTGATGTACACACGCATACACAGACAACTGACTGACACACACATACACAGACAACTGATGAACACACATACACAGACAACTGATGTACACACACATACACAGACAACGGACTGACACACACATACACAGACAACTGATGTACACACAGACACAGATACACACACAACTGACTGACACACACACATACACAAACAACTGATGCACACACACATACACAGACAACTTATGTACACACATACACAGACAACTGATGTACACACACATACACAGACAACTGATGTACACACATACACAGACAAATGATGTACACACACATACACAGACAAATGATGTACACACATACACAGACAAATGACTGACACACACATACACAGACAACTGATGTACACACACATACACAGACAACTGACTGACACACACATATACAGACAACTGATGTACACACACACATACACAGACAACTGATGTACACACACATATACACAGACAACTGATGTAAACACACATGCACAGACAACTGATTTACACACATACACAGAAAACTGACTGACACAGACATACACAGACAACTGATGTACACACACATAAAAAGACAACTGATGTACACACAAACATACACACAAAACTGATATACACACACATACACAGACAACTGAATGACACACACATACAACGACAACTGACTGACACACACATACACAGACAACTGACTGACACACACATATACAGACAACTGATGTACACACACACATACACAGAAAACTGATGTACACACACATACACAGACAACTGATGTAAACACACATGCACAGACAACTGATGTACACACACATACACAGACAACTGACTGACACACACAAACACAGACAACTGATGTACACACATATACAAAGACAACTGATGTACACACACACAGAGACAACTGATATACACAAACATTCACAGACAACTGAATGACACACACATACAAAGACAACTGATGTACACACACATACACAGACAACTGACTGACACACACATACACAGACAACTGATTTACACACACATACACAGACAACTGACTGACACACAGATACACAGACAACTGATGAACACACATACACAGACAACTGATGTACACACACATACACAGACAACGGACTGACACACACATACACAGACAACTGATGTACACACAGACACAGATACACACACAACTGACTGACACACATACATACGCAGACAACTGATGTACACACACACATACAACTGACTGACACACACATACACAGACAACTGATGCACACACATACACAGACAACTGATGTACACACAAATACACAGACAACTGATGTACACACACATGCACAGACATCTGACTGACACACAGATCCACAGACAACTCATGTACACACACCCACATACACAGACAACTCATGTACACACAAACACAGATACACACACAACTGACTGACACACACACATACGCAGACAACTGATGTACACGCACATACACAGACAACATATTTACACACAGACATACACAGACAACTGATGTACACACACAAATACACAGACAACTGACTGACACACACATACACAGACAACTGATGCACACACACATACACAGACAACTGATGTACACACAAATACACAGACAACTAATGTACACACATGCACAGACAACTGACTGACAAACACATACACAGACAACTGATGTATACATACATACACAGGCAACTGATGTACACATACACAGGCAACAACTGATGTACACGCACATACACAGACAACTGATGTACACACATATACACAGACAAATGATGTACACATACACATACACATACAACTGACTGACACACACATACACTGACAACTGATGCACACACACAAACATACACAGACAGCTGATGTACATACACTCATACACAGACAACTTATGTACATACACTTACACAGACATCTGACTGACACACAGATCCACAGACAACTCATGTACATACACCCACATACACAGACAACTCATGTACACACACATACGCAGACAACTGACTAACAAATACACAGACAACTGATGTACACATACACAGACAACTAATGTACACACAAATACACAGACAACTGACTAACACACACATACACAGACAACTGATGTACACACGCATACACAGACAACTGACTGACACACACATACACAGACAACTGATGAACACACATACACAGACAACTGATGTACACACACATACACAGACAACGGACTGACACACACATACACAGACAACTGATGTACACACAGACACAGATACACACACAACTGACTGACACACACACATACACAAACAACTGATGCACACACACATACACAGACAACTTATGTACACACATACACAGACAACTGATGTACACACACATACACAGACAACTGATGTACACACATACACAGACAAATGATGTACACACAAATACACAGACAAATGATGTACACACATACACAGACAAATGACTGACACACACATACACAGACAACTGATGTACACACACATACACAGACAACTGACTGACACACACATATACAGACAACTGATGTACACACACACATACACAGACAACTGATGTACACACACATATACACAGACAACTGATGTAAACACACATGCACAGACAACTGATGTACACACATACACAGACAACTGACTGACACAGACATACACAGACTACTGATGTACACACACATAAAAAGACAACTGATGTACACACAAACATACACACAAAACTGATATACACACATACACAGACAACTGACTGACACACATACACACACAACTGATGTACACACACAAAAACACAGAAAACTGATGTACACACACATACACAGACAACTGATGTAAACACACATGCACAGACAACTGATGTACACACACACATACACAGACAACTGATGTAAACACACATTCACGGACAACTGATGTACACACACATACACAGACAACTGACTGACACAGACATACACAGACAACTGATGTACACACACATAAAAAGACAACTGATGTACACACAAACATACACAGACAACTGACTGACACACACAAACACAGACAACTGATGTACACACATATACAAAGACAACTGATGTACAGACAAACACAGACAACTGATATACACACACATACACAGACAACTGAATGACACACACATACAAAGACAACTGATGTACACACACATACACAGACAACTGACTGACAAACACATACACAGACAACTGATTTACACACGCGTACACAGACAACTGACTGACACACATACACAGACAACTGATGAACACACATACACAGACAACTGATGTACACACACATACACAGACAACAGACTGACACACGCATACACAGACAACTGATATACACACAGACACAGATACACACACAAATGACTGACACACACACATACGCAGTCAACTGATGTACACGCACATACACAGACAACATATTTACACACAGACATACAGACAACTGATGTACACACACACATACACAGACAACTGACTGACACACACATACACAGACAACTGATGCACACACACATACACAGACAACTGATGTACACACAAATACACAGACAACTTATGTATACATAAATACTCAGGCAACTGATGTACACATACACATACAACTGACTGACACACACACACATACACTTTCAACTGATGTACACACACATACACAGACAGCTGATGTACACACACACATACACAGACAACTGATGTACACACACATAAACAGACAACTGATGTACACGCATACAGAGACAACTGATGTACACACACATACACAGACAACTGATGAACACACATACACAGACAAATGATGTACACACACATACACAGACAAATGACTGACACACACATACACAGACAACTGATGTACACACACATACACAGACAACTGACTAAAACCGACATACACAGACAACTGATGTACACACACATACAAAGACAACTGACTGACACACACATATACAGACAACTGATGTACACACACACATACACAGACAACTGATGTACACACACACGCATACACAGACAACTGATGTACACACACATGCACAGACAACTGATGTACACACACATACACAGACAACTGACTAAGACATACACAGACAACTGACGGACACACACATACAAAGACAACTGATGTACGCACACACATACACAGACAACTGATATACCCACACATACACAGACAACTGACTGACACACACATACAAAGACAACTGATGTACACACACACATACACAGACAACTGACTGACACACACATACACTGACAATTGATTTACACACGCATACACAGACAATTGACTGAAACACACATACACAGACAACTGATGAACACACATACACAGACAACTGATGTACACACACATACACAGACAACGGACTGACACACACATACACAGACAACTGATGTACACACAGACACAGATACACACACAACTGACTGACACACACATACGCAGACAACTGATGTACACACACACATACACAGACAACTGACTGACACACACATACACAGACAACTGATGCACACACACATACACAGACAACTGATGTAAACACACATGCACAGACAACTTATGTACACACACATACACAGACAACTGACTGACACAGACATACACAGACAACTGATGTACACACACATAAAAAGACAACTGATGTACACACAAACATACACAGACAACTGACTGACACACACAAACACAGACAACTGATGTACACACATATACAAAGACAACTGATGTACAGACATACACAGACAACTGATATACACACACATACACAGACAACTGAATGACACACGCATACAAAGACAACTGATGTAAACACACATACACAGACAACTGACTGACACACACATACACAGTCAACTGATGTACACACACATACACAGACAACGGACTGACACACACATACACAGGCAACTGATGTACACACAGACACAGATACACACACAACTGACTGACACACACATACGCAGACAACTGATGTACACGCACATACACAGACAACATATTTACACACAGACATACACAGACAACTGATGTACACACACATACACAGAAAACTGACTGACACACACATACACAGACAACTGATGCACACACACATACACAGACAACTGATGTACACACAAATACACCGACAACTGATGTACACACACATGCACAGACAACTGACTGACACACACATTCACAGACAACTGATGTATACATACATACACAGGCAACTGATGTACACATACACAGGCAACAACTGATGTACACGCACATACACAGACAACTGATGTACACACATATACACAGACAAATGATGTACACATACACATACACATACAACTGACTGACACACACATACACTGACAGCTGATACATACACACACACACATACAGCTGTTGTACATACACTCATACACAGACAACTTATGTACATACACTTAGACAGACATCTGACTGACACACAGATCCACAGACAACTCATGTACATACACCCACATACACAGACAACTCATGTACACACACATACACAGACAACTGACTGACAAATACACAGACAACTGATGTACACATACACAGACAACTGATGTACACACACATACACAGACAACTAATATACACACACATGTACAGACAACTGACTAACACACACATACACAGACAACTGATGTACACACACATACACAGACAACTGATGTTCACACACCTACACAGACAACTGACTGACACACACATACACAGAAAACTGATGTACACATGCATACACAGACAACTAATGTACACACACACACACATACACAGACAACTGATGTACACACAAAAACACAGACAACTGATGTACACACACATACACAGAGAACTGACTGACACACACATACACAGTCAACTGATTTACACACACATACACAGACAACTGATGTACACACACATACAACTGATGTACACACACATACACAGAGAACTGACTGACACACACATACACAGACAACTGATGTACACACACATACACAGACAACCGTTGTACACACATATATAGACAACTGATGTACACACACATGCACAGACAACTGATGTACACACATACACAGACAAATGATGTACACACACAAAAACACAGACAACTGATGTACACACATACATAGACAACTGATGTACACACACATGCACAGACAACTGATGTACACACATACACAGACAAATGATGTACACACACATACACAGACACATGACTGACACACACATACACAGACAACTGATGCACACACACATACACACACAGACAACTGACTGACACCCACATACACAGACAACTGATATACACACACATATACAGACAACTAATGTACACACACATGCACAGACAACTAATGTACACACACATATACAGACAACTAATGTACACACACATGCACAGACAACTAATGTACACACACATACACAGACAACTTACTGACACAGACATACACAGACACCTGATGTACACACACATAAAAAGACAACTGATGTACACACACATACACAGACAACTGACTGACACACACATACACAGACAACTGATGTACACACACAAATACACAGACAACTTATGTACACACAGACACAGATACACACACAACTGACTGACAGACACATACACAGACAACTGATGTACACACACATACACACACACACAGACAACTGACAAACACCCACATACACAGACAACTGATGTACACACACATACACAGACAACTGACTGACACACACATATACAGACAACTGATGTACACACACATACACAGACAACTGATGTACACACACATGCACAGACAACTGATGTACACACACATACACAGACAACTGACTGACACACACATACACAGACATCTGATGTACACACACACAAACACAGACAACTGATGTACACACACATACAAAGACAACTAACTGACACACATACACAGACAACTGATGTACACACACATACACAGATAACTGATGTACACACACATACACATACAACTGATGTACACACACAAACACAGAGAACTGACTGACACACACATACACAGACAACTGATGTACACACATACACAGACAACTGATGTACACGCATACACAGACAACTGATGTACACACACATACACAGACAACTGATGTACATACATACACAGACAAATCATGTACACACACATACACAGACAAATGACTGACACACACATACACAGACAACTGATGCACACACATACACAGACAACTGACTAAAACCCACATACACAGACAACTGATGTACACACACATACACAGACAACTGATGTAAACACACATGCACAGACAACTGATGTACACACACACACATACACAGACAACTGATGTAAACACACATTCACGGACAACTGATGTACACACACATACACAGACAACTGACTGACACAGACATACACAGACAACTGATGTACACACACATAAAAAGACAACTGATGTACACACAAACATACACAGACAACTGACTGACACACACAAACACAGACAACTGATGTACACACATATACAAAGACAACTGATGTACAGACAAACACAGACAACTGATATACACACACATACACAGACAACTGAATGACACACACATACAAAGACAACTGATGTACACACACATACACAGACAACTGACTGACAAACACATACACAGACAACTGATTTACACACGCGTACACAGACAACTGACTGACACACATACACAGACAACTGATGAACACACATACACAGACAACTGATGTACACACACATACACAGACAACAGACTGACACACGCATACACAGACAACTGATGTACACACAGACACAGATACACACAAATGACTGACACACACACATACGCAGTCAACTGATGTACACGCACATACACAGACAACATATTTACACACAGACATACAGACAACTGATGTACACACACACATACACAGACAACTGACTGACACACACATACACAGACAACTGATGCACACACACATACACAGACAACTGATGTACACACAAATACACAGACAACTTATGTATACACAAATACTCAGGCAACTGATGTACACATACACATACAACTGACTGACACACACACACATACACTTTCAACTGATGTACACACACACATACACAGACAGCTGATGTACACACACACATACACAGACAACTGATGTACACACACATAAACAGACAACTGATGTACACGCATACAGAGACAACTGATGTACACACACATACACAGACAACTGATGAACACACATACACAGACAAATGATGTACACACACATACACAGACAAATGACTGACACACACATACACAGACAACTGATGTACACACACATACACAGACAACTGACTAAAACCGACATACACAGACAACTGATGTACACACACATACAAAGACAACTGACTGACACACACATATACAGACAACTGATGTACACACACACATACACAGACAACTGATGTACACACACACGCATACACAGACAACTGATGTACACACACATGCACAGACAACTGATGTACACACACATACACAGACAACTGATTAAGACATGCACAGACAACTGACGGACACACACGTACACAGAAAACTGCCTTAGACACACATGCACAGACAACTGATGTACACACACATACACAGACATCTGATGTACTCACACATACACAGACAACTGATGTACACAGACATACACAAACAACTGACTGACACACATATACACAAACAACTGATGTATATACGCATTCACAGACAACTGATGTACACACACATTCACAGACAACTGACTGACACACACATACACAGACAACTGATGTACACACATAAATACGCAGACAGTTGATGTACACACACATACACAGCCAAACTGATGTACACACTCATATACAGACACCTGATGTACACACACACACACACACAGACAACTGACTGACACACACATACACAGACAACTGATGTACACACACACACACACACACATAAAAAGACAACTGATGTACACACATATACAGACAACTGATGTACACACACACATACACAGACAACTGATGTACACACACACGCATACACAGACAACTGATGTACACACACATGCACAGACAACTGATGTACACACACATACACAGACAACTGACTAAGACATGCACAGACAACTGACGGACACACACATACAAAGACAACTGATGTACGCACACACATACACAGACAACTGATATACCCACACATACACAGACAACTGACTGACACACACATACAAAGACAACTGATGTACACACACACATACACAGACAACTGACTGACACACACATACACTGACAATTGATTTACACACGCATACACAGACAATTGACTGAAACACACATACACAGACAACTGATGAACACACATACACAGACAACTGATGTACACACACATACACAGACAACGGACTGACACACACATACACAGACAACTGATGTACACACAGACACAGATACACACACAACTGACTGACACACACATACGCAGACAACTGATGTACACACACACATACACAGACAACTGACTGACACACACATACACAGACAACTGATGCACACACACATACACAGACAACTGATGTAAACACACATGCACAGACAACTTATGTACACACACATACACAGACAACTGACTGACACAGACATACACAGACAACTGATGTACACACACATAAAAAGACAACTGATGTACACACAAACATACACAGACAACTGACTGACACACACAAACACAGACAACTGATGTACACACATATACAAAGACAACTGATGTACAGACATACACAGACAACTGATATACACACACATACACAGACAACTGAATGACACACGCATACAAAGACAACTGATGTAAACACACATACACAGACAACTGACTGACACACACATACACAGTCAACTGATGTACACACACATACACAGACAACGGACTGACACACACATACACAGGCAACTGATGTACACACAGACACAGATACACACACAACTGACTGACACACACATACGCAGACAACTGATGTACACGCACATACACAGACAACATATTTACACACAGACATACACAGACAACTGATGTACACACACATACACAGAAAACTGACTGACACACACATACACAGACAACTGATGCACACACACATACACAGACAACTGATGTACACACAAATACACCGACAACTGATGTACACACACATGCACAGACAACTGACTGACACACACATTCACAGACAACTGATGTATACATACATACACAGGCAACTGATGTACACATACACAGGCAACAACTGATGTACACGCACATACACAGACAACTGATGTACACACATATACACAGACAAATGATGTACACATACACATACACATACAACTGACTGACACACACATACACTGACAGCTGATACATACACACACACACATACAGCTGTTGTACATACACTCATACACAGACAACTTATGTACATACACTTAGACAGACATCTGACTGACACACAGATCCACAGACAACTCATGTACATACACCCACATACACAGACAACTCATGTACACACACATACACAGACAACTGACTGACAAATACACAGACAACTGATGTACACATACACAGACAACTGATGTACACACACATACACAGACAACTAATATACACACACATGTACAGACAACTGACTAACACACACATACACAGACAACTGATGTACACACACATACACAGACAACTGATGTTCACACACCTACACAGACAACTGACTGACACACACATACACAGAAAACTGATGTACACATGCATACACAGACAACTAATGTACACACACACACACATACACAGACAACTGATGTACACACAAAAACACAGACAACTGATGTACACACACATACACAGAGAACTGACTGACACACACATACACAGTCAACTGATTTACACACACATACACAGACAACTGATGTACACACACATACAACTGATGTACACACACATACACAGAGAACTGACTGACACACACATACACAGACAACTGATGTACACACACATACACAGACAACCGTTGTACACACATATATAGACAACTGATGTACACACACATGCACAGACAACTGATGTACACACATACACAGACAAATGATGTACACACACAAAAACACAGACAACTGATGTACACACATACATAGACAACTGATGTACACACACATGCACAGACAACTGATGTACACACATACACAGACAAATGATGTACACACACATACACAGACACATGACTGACACACACATACACAGACAACTGATGCACACACACATACACACACAGACAACTGACTGACACCCACATACACAGACAACTGATATACACACACATATACAGACAACTAATGTACACACACATGCACAGACAACTAATGTACACACACATATACAGACAACTAATGTACACACACATGCACAGACAACTAATGTACACACACATACACAGACAACTTACTGACACAGACATACACAGACACCTGATGTACACACACATAAAAAGACAACTGATGTACACACACATACACAGACAACTGACTGACACACACATACACAGACAACTGATGTACACACACAAATACACAGACAACTTATGTACACACAGACACAGATACACACACAACTGACTGACAGACACATACACAGACAACTGATGTACACACACATACACACACACACAGACAACTGACAAACACCCACATACACAGACAACTGATGTACACACACATACACAGACAACTGACTGACACACACATATACAGACAACTGATGTACACACACATACACAGACAACTGATGTACACACACATGCACAGACAACTGATGTACACACACATACACAGACAACTGACTGACACACACATACACAGACATCTGATGTACACACACACAAACACAGACAACTGATGTACACACACATACAAAGACAACTAACTGACACACATACACAGACAACTGATGTACACACACATACACAGATAACTGATGTACACACACATACACATACAACTGATGTACACACACAAACACAGAGAACTGACTGACACACACATACACAGACAACTGATGTACACACATACACAGACAACTGATGTACACGCATACACAGACAACTGATGTACACACACATACACAGACAACTGATGTACATACATACACAGACAAATCATGTACACACACATACACAGACAAATGACTGACACACACATACACAGACAACTGATGCACACACATACACAGACAACTGACTAAAACCCACATACACAGACAACTGATGTACACACACATACACAGACAACTGATGTAAACACACATGCACAGACAACTGATGTACACACACACACATACACAGACAACTGATGTAAACACACATTCACGGACAACTGATGTACACACACATACACAGACAACTGACTGACACAGACATACACAGACAACTGATGTACACACACATAAAAAGACAACTGATGTACACACAAACATACACAGACAACTGACTGACACACACAAACACAGACAACTGATGTACACACATATACAAAGACAACTGATGTACAGACAAACACAGACAACTGATATACACACACATACACAGACAACTGAATGACACACACATACAAAGACAACTGATGTACACACACATACACAGACAACTGACTGACAAACACATACACAGACAACTGATTTACACACGCGTACACAGACAACTGACTGACACACATACACAGACAACTGATGAACACACATACACAGACAACTGATGTACACACACATACACAGACAACAGACTGACACACGCATACACAGACAACTGATGTACACACAGACACAGATACACACAAATGACTGACACACACACATACGCAGTCAACTGATGTACACGCACATACACAGACAACATATTTACACACAGACATACAGACAACTGATGTACACACACACATACACAGACAACTGACTGACACACACATACACAGACAACTGATGCACACACACATACACAGACAACTGATGTACACACAAATACACAGACAACTTATGTATACACAAATACTCAGGCAACTGATGTACACATACACATACAACTGACTGACACACACACACATACACTTTCAACTGATGTACACACACACATACACAGACAGCTGATGTACACACACACATACACAGACAACTGATGTACACACACATAAACAGACAACTGATGTACACGCATACAGAGACAACTGATGTACACACACATACACAGACAACTGATGAACACACATACACAGACAAATGATGTACACACACATACACAGACAAATGACTGACACACACATACACAGACAACTGATGTACACACACATACACAGACAACTGACTAAAACCGACATACACAGACAACTGATGTACACACACATACAAAGACAACTGACTGACACACACATATACAGACAACTGATGTACACACACACATACACAGACAACTGATGTACACACACACGCATACACAGACAACTGATGTACACACACATGCACAGACAACTGATGTACACACACATACACAGACAACTGATTAAGACATGCACAGACAACTGACGGACACACACGTACACAGAAAACTGCCTTAGACACACATGCACAGACAACTGATGTACACACACATACACAGACATCTGATGTACTCACACATACACAGACAACTGATGTACACAGACATACACAAACAACTGACTGACACACATATACACAAACAACTGATGTATATACGCATTCACAGACAACTGATGTACACACACATTCACAGACAACTGACTGACACACACATACACAGACAACTGATGTACACACATAAATACGCAGACAGTTGATGTACACACACATACACAGCCAAACTGATGTACACACTCATATACAGACACCTGATGTACACACACACACACACACACACAGACAACTGACTGACACACACATACACAGACAACTGATGTACACACACACACACACACATAAAAAGACAACTGATGTACACACATACACAGACAACTGACTGACACACACATACACAGACAACTGATGTACACGCAAACATAAAAAGACAACTGATGTACACACATACACAGACAACTGATTGACACACACATACACAGACAACTGATACACACACACACACATACAGACAACTAAATGACACACACATTCACAGACACAGACAACTGATGTACACAAACATACACAGACAACTGACTGACACACACATACACAGACAACTGAATGACACACACATTCACAGACACAGACAACTGATGTACACACACATACACAGACAACTGATGTACAAAAACTTACACAGACAACTGACTCATACACACATACACTGACAACTGATGTACACACATAAATACGCAGACAGTTGATGTACACACACATACACAGCCAAACTGATGTACACACACACATACACAGACAACTAATATACACACACTTACACAGACAACTGATGTACACACACATAAAAAGACAACTGATGCGCACACACATACACAGACAACTGACTGACACACACATACATAGACAAAGACAACTGATGTACACACAAATACACAGACAACTCACTGACACACACATAGAAAACTGATATACACACACACATACACAGACAACTGACTGACACAAACATATGCAGACAACTGATGTACACACACATACACAGACAAACTGATGTACACACACACATACACAGACACCTGATGTACACGCACACATACACAGACAACTGACGGACACACACACATACAACTGATGTACACAAACACATATACAGACAGTTGATGTACTCACACACATACACAGACAACTGACTGACACACACATGCACAGACAACTGATGTACACACACATACAGAGATAACTGACTGACACACACATCCACAGACAATTGACTGACATACACATACACAGACAACCGATGTACACACACTTACACAGACAACTGATGTACACACATACACAAACAACTGATGTACACACACTCATACACTGACAGCTGATGAACAAACACATACACAGACAACTGACTGAAACTCACATCCACAGACAACTGATGTACACACACATACACAGACAACTGACTGACACACATATCCACAGACAACTGATGTACACACAAATACACAGAAAACTGACTTGCACACATACACATACAACTGATGAACACACATACACAGACAACTGATGTACACACACACATACTCAGACAACTGACTGACACACCCATGCACAGACAACTGATGAACACACACATACACAGACAACAGATTTAAACACAGACATACACAGACAATTGATGTACACACATACACAGAAAACTGACTGAGACACACATGCACAGACAACTGATGTACACCCACATACACAGACATCTGATGTACTCACACATACACAGACAGCTGATGTACACAGACATACACAGACAACTGACTGACACACACATACATAAACAACTGATGTACATACGCATTCAAAGACAACTGATGTACACACACATACACAGACAACTGATGTACACACAAACACAGACAACTGATGCACACACACATGCACAGACAACTGATGAACACACATACACACAGACAACTGACTGACACACAAATATGCAGACAACTGATGTACACACTCATACACAGACAACTGACTGACACACACATATACAGACAACTGATGTACACACATACACAGACAACTAATGTACACACACATACACAGAAAACTGATATACAAAAACTTACAGAGACAACTGATGTACACACATACAGAGACAACTGACTTACACACACATACACAGACAACTGATGTACACACACACACATAAAAAGACAACTGACTGACACACACATACACAGACAACTGATGTACACGCACACATAAAAAGACAACTGATGTACACACATACACAGACAACTGATTGACACACACATACACAGACAACTGATACACACACACACACATACAGACAACTAAATGACACACACATTCACAGACACAGACAACTGATGTACACAAACATACACAGACAACTGACTGACACACACATACACAGACAACTGAATGACACATACATTCACAGACACAGACAACTGATGTACACACACATACACAGACAAGTGACTGACACCCACATACACAGACAACAGATGTACAAAAACTTGCACAGACAACTGACTGATACACACATACACTGACAACTGATGTACACATAAATACGCAGACAGTTGATGTACACACACATACACAGACAACTGATGTACACACACATACACAGACAACTGATATACACACACATACACAGACAACTGACTGAGACACACATACACAGACAACTGATGTACACACACATACAGAGACATATGATGTACACAAACATACACAGACAACTGATGTAAATACATACACAGACAACTGATGTACACACACACATACACAGACAACTGACTGACACACACATACACAGACAACTGATGTACACACACATTCACACAGACAATTGACTGACACAAACAAACACAGACAACTGAGTGACACACATACACAGACAACTGATGTACACACATAAACAGACAAATGATGTACAAACACATACCCAGACAACTGACTGACACACACATACACAGACAACTGATGTACACACACATACACAGACAACTGATGTACACATACACAGACAACTGATGTACACACAAACATCCAGACAACTGATGTACACACACATACACAGACAAATGATGTACAAACACATACCCAGACAACTGACTGACACACACATACACAGACAACTGATGTACACACACATAAACAGTCAACTGACTGACACACACACATACACAGACAACTGACTGACACACACATATTTAGACAACTGATGTACACACACACACATACAACTGATGTACACACACATACACAGACAACTGATATACACACACTTACACAGACAACTGATGTACACACACATACACAGATAACTGACTGACACACATTCACAGACAACTGATGTACACACACATAAAAAGACAACTGATGTGCACACACATACACAGACAACTGACTGACAAACACGTACACAGAAAACTGATGTACACACATACACAGTCAACTGATGTAAACACACATACAAAGACAGCTGATATACACATACAAATACACAAACAACTGACTGACACACACATGCATAGACAAAGACAACTGATGTACACACATACACAGACAACTCACTAACACACACATAGAAAACTGATATACACACACACATACACAGACAACTGACTGACACAAACATACGCAGACAACTGATGTACACACACATACACAGACAAACTGATGTACACACACACATACACAGACACCTGATGTACACGCACACATACACAGACAACTGACGGACACACACACATACAACTGAAGTACACAAACACATATACAGACAGTTGATGTACTCACACACATACACAGACAACTGACTGACACACACATGCACAGATAACTGATGTACACACACATACAGAGATAACTGACTGACACACACATCCACAGACAATTGACTGACATACACATACACAGACAACTGATGTACACACACTTACACAGACAACTGATGTACACACATACACAAACAACTGATGTATACACACTCATACACTGACAGCTGATGTACAAACACATACACAGACAACTGACTGAAACTCACATCCACAGACAACTGATGTACACACACATACACAGACAACTGACTGACACACATATCCACAGACAACTGATGTACACACAAATACACAGAAAACTGACTTGCACACATACACATACAACTGATGAACACACATACACAGACAACTGATGTACAAACACACATACTCAGACAACTGACTTACACACCCATGCACAGACAACTGATGAACACACACATACACAGACAACAGATTTAAACACAGACATACACAGACAATTGATGTACACACATACATAGAAAACTGACTGAGACACACATGCACAGACAACTGATGTACACAGACATACACAGACAACTGACTGACACACACATACATAAACAACTGATGTACATAAGCATTCACAGACAACTGATTTACACACACATACACAGACAACTGACTGATACACACATACGCAGACAACTGACTGACACACACATATACAGACAACTGATGTACACACATACACAGACAACTAATGTACACACACATACACAGACAACTGATTTTCAAACACTTATAGAGACAAATGATGTACACACATACACAGACAACTGACTGACACACACATACACAGACAACTGATGTACACACACACACATAAAAAGACAACTGATGTACACACATACACAGACAACTGACTGACACACACATACACAGACAACTGATGTACACACACACACATAAAAAGACAACTGATGTACACACATACACAGACAACTGATTGACACACACATACACAGACAACTGATACACACATACACAGACAACTAAATGACACACACATTCACAGACACAGACAACTGCTGTACACAAACATACACAGACAACTGAATGACACACACATTCACAGACACAGACAACTGATGTACACACACATACACAGACAAGTGACTGACACCCACATACGCAGACAACTGATGTACAAAAACATACACAGACGTCTGATGTATACACACATACACAGACAACTGATGTACACACATACACAGACAACTGATGTACACACACATACACAGACAACTGATGTACACACACATACACAGACAACTGATATAAACACACACACAGACAACTGATGTACACACACATACACAGACAACTGACTGACACACACATACACAGACAACTGATGTACACACACAGACATCTGATGTACACACATATACACAGACAACTGATGTACACACATATACACAGACAACTGACTGAGACACACATACACAGACAACTGACTGAGACACACAGACAACTGATGTACAAACATATACACAGACATCTGATATATACACACATACACAGACAATTGATGTAAACACATACACAGACAACTGACTGACACACACATACACAGACAACTGATGTACACACAGATACACAGACAACTGACTTACAAACATACACAGACAACTGATGTATACACACATACACAGACAATAGATTTACACACTCACACATACACAGAAAACTGATGTACAAACACATACACAGTCATCTGATGTACACACACATACACAGAGAACTGATGTAAACACATACACAGACAACTGACTGACACACACATACACAGACAACTGATGTACACACACATACAAATACAACTGATGTACACATACACAGACAACTGATGTACACACAAATATACACAGACAACTGATGTACACACACATACACAGACAAATGATGTACAAACACATACCCAGACAACTGACTGACAAACACATACACAGACAACTGATGTACACACACATACACAGACAACTGATATACACACTTACACAGACAACTGATGTACACACACACATAAAAAGACAACTGATTTACACACACATACACAGACAACTGACTTATACACACATACACAGAAAACTGATGTACACACATACACAGTCAACTGATGTACACACACATACACAGACAGCTGATATACACACACAAATACACAGACAACTGACTGACACACACATACACAGACAACTGATGTACACATGCATACACAGACAACTGATGTACACACACATACACAGACAACTTACTGACACACACATAGACAACCGATGTACACACATACACAGACAACTGACTGACACAAACATACGCAGACAACTGATGTACACACACATACACAGACACCTGATGTACACGTACACACAGACAACTGATGTACGCACACACACATACAACTGATGTACACACACACATATACAGACAATTGATGTACTCAAACACATACACAGACAACTGATGTACAAAATCACATACACAGACAACTGACTGACACAGAAATACACAGACAATTGATGTACACACACATACATAGACAACTGATGTACACACATACACAAACAACTGATGTACACACACTCATAAACTGACAGCTGATGTACATACACATACATAGACAACTGACTGAAACTCACATGCACAGACAACTGATGTACACACACATACACAGACAACTGACTGACACACATATCCTCAGACAACTGATGTACACACAAATACACAGACAACTGACTTACACACATACACATACAACTGATGAACACACATACACAGACAACTGATGTACACACACATACTCAGACAACTGAATGACACACACATGCACAGACAACTGATGAACACACACATACACAAAGAAAAGATTTACACACAGACATACACAGACAACTGATGTACACACACATACACAGAAAACTGATTTAGACACACATGCACAGACAACTGATGTACACACACATACACAGACATCTGATGTACTCACACATACACAGACAACTGATGTACACAGACATACACAGACAACTGACTGACACACACATACACAGAAAACTGATGTACATACACATACACAGTCAACTGATGTACACACACATACACAGACAGCTGATATACACACACAAATACATATACAACTGACTGACACACACATACACAGACAACTGATGTACACATGCATACACAGACAACTGATGTACACACACATACAAAGACAACTTACTGACACACACATAGACAACTGATGTACACACACATACACAGACAACTGACTGACACAAACAGACGCAGACAACTGATGTACACACACACATACACAGACACCTGATGTACACGTACACACAGACAACTGACGGACACACACACACATACATCTGATGTACACACACATATACAGACAATTGATGTACTCAAACGCATACACAGACAACAGATGTACTTAATCACATACACAGACAACTGACTGACACACAAATACACAGACAATTGATGTACACACACATACACAGACAACTGATGTACACACATACACAAACAACTGATGTACACACACTCATTAACTGACAGCTGATGTACATACACATACTTAGACAACTGACTGAAACTCACATGCACAGACAACTGATGTACACACACATACACAGACAACTGACTGACACACATATCCACAGACAACTGATGTACACACACATACACAGACAACTGATGTACACACAAATACACAGACAACTGACTTACACACATACACATACAACTGATGAACACACATACACAGACTACTGATGTACACACACACATACTCAGACAACTGACTGACACACAAATGCACTGACAAATGATGAACACACACATACACAGACAAAAGATTTACACAAAGACATACACAGACAACTGAAGTACACACACGTACACAGAAAACTGCCTTAGACACACATGCACAGACAACTGATGTACACACATACACAGACATCTGATGTACTCACACATACACAGACAACTGATGTACACAGACATACACAAACAACTGACTGACACACATATACACAAACAACTGATGTATATACACATTCACAGACAACTGATGTACACACATTCACAGACAAGTGACTGACACACACATACACAGACAACTGATGTACACACACAAACACAGACAACTGATGTACACACACATACACAGACAACTGACTGACACACAAATACACAGACAATGGATGTACACACACATACACAGACAACTGATGTACACACATACACAAACAACTGATGTACACACACTCATAAACTGACAGCTGAAGTACATACACATACACAGACAACTGACTGAAACTCACATGCACAGACAACTGATGTACACACACATACACAGACAACTGACTGATACACATCCTCAGACAACTGATGTACACACAGATACACAGACAACTAACGTACACACATACACATACAACTGATGAACACACATACACAGACAACTGATGTACACACACACATACTCAGACAACTGAATGACACACACATGCACAGACAACTGATGAACACACAAATACACAAACAAAAGATTTACACACAGACATACACAGACAACTGACTGACACACACATACACAGAAAACTGATGTACATACACATACACAGTCAACTGATGTACACACACATACACAGACAACTGACTGACACAAACATACGCAGACAACTGATGTACACACACATACACAGACACCTGATGTACACGTACACACAGACAACTGACGGACACACACACACATACAACTGATGTACACACACATATACAGACAATTGATGTACTCAAACACATACACAGACAACTGATGTACTCAATCACATACACAGACAACTGACTGACACACAAATACACAGACAATTGATGTACACACACATACACAGACAACTGATGTACACACATACACAAACAACTGATGTACACACACTCATAAACTGACAGCTGATGTACATACACATACTTAGACAACTGACTGAAACTCACATGCACAGACAACTGATGTACACACACATACACAGACAACTGACACACATATCCACAGACAACTGATGTACACACACATACACAGAAAACTGATGTACACACAAATACACAGACAACTGACTTACACACATACACATACAACTGATGAACACACATACACAGACTACTGATGTACACACACACACACATACTCAGACAACTGACTGACACACACATACACAGACAACTGTTGTACACACACATACACAGAAAACTGCCTTAGACACACATGCACAGACAACTGATGTACACACACATACACAGACATCTGATGTACTCACACATACACAGACAACTGATGTACACAGACATACATAAACAACTGACTGACACACATATACTCAAAAAACAACTGATGTATATACGCATTCACAGACAACTGATGTACACACACATTCACAGACAACTGACTGACACACACATACACAGACAACTGATGTACACACACAAACACAGACAACTGATGTACACACACATACACAGACAACTGATGTACACACATATACACAGACAACTGACTGACACACACATACGCAGACAACTGATGTACACACTCATACACAGACAACTGACTGACACACACATACACAGACAACAGATGTACACACACACACATAAAAAGACAACTGATGTACACACACATACATAGACAACTGATAGATACACACATACACAGACAACTGATGTACACACACATACACAGTCAACTGATGTACACACACATACACAGACAACTGATACACACACATACACATACAACTAAATGACACACACATTCACAGACACAGACAACATATGTACACAAACATACACAGACAACTGACTGACACACACATAGACAGACAACTGAATGACACACACATTCACAGACACAGACAAATGTACACACACATACACAGACAAGTGACTTACACTTACATACACAGACAACTGATGTACACAAACATACACAGACAACTTACTGATACACACATACACTGACAACTGATGTACACACACAAATACGCAGACAGTTGATGTACACACACATACACAGCCAAACTGATGTACACACACATACACAGACACCTGATGTACACACACATACACAGACAACTGACTTACACACACATTCACAGACAACTGATGTACTCACACACATACACAGACAACTGACTGACACACACATACACAGACAACTGATGTACACACATATAAACAGACAACTGAATGACACACACATACACAGACAACTGATGTACACACAAATACACAAGAAACTGATGTACACACACATAGACAGACAATTGATTGACACACACATACACAGACAACTAATGTACACACACACACAGACAACTGATGTACACAAACATACACAGACAACTGATGTACACACACATACACAGTCAACCGTATGAGGTCAGAGCCAGAATCAGTATGAGAGGTCAGAGCCGGAATCAGACTGAGAGATCAGAGCCGGAATCAGACTGAGAAGTCAGAGGCAGAATCAGACTGAGAGGTCAGAGCCGGAATCAGACTGAGAAGTCAGAGCCTGAATAAGACAGAGAGGTCAGAGCCAGAATCAGAATGAGAGGTCAGAGCCGGAATCAGACTGGGAGGTCAGAGCTGGAATCAGTAGGATAGGTCAGAGCCGGAATTAGTAGGAGATGTCAGAGCTGGAATCAGTAGGAGAGGTCAGAGTAAGAATCAGACTGAGAAGTCAGAGCCATAATCAGTATGAGAGGTCACAGCCAGAATAAGAGTGAGAGGTCAGAGCCGGAATCAGTATGAGAGGTCAGAGCCAGAGTCAGGCTGAGATGTCTGAGCCGAAATCAGACTGAGAGGTCAGAGCCAGAATCAGACTGAGAGGTCAGAGCAGGATTCAGTAGGAGAGGTCAGAGCCAGAATCCGACTGAGAGGTCAGAGCTGGAATCAGACTGAGACGTCAGAGCCGGAATCAGACTGAGAGGTCAGAGCCGGAATCAGTAGGAGAGGATAGAGCCGGAATCAGACTAAGAGGTCAGAGCCGGAATCAGACTGAGACTTCAGAG
Source organism: Leptodactylus fuscus (assembly GCF_031893055.1). Classification (NCBI taxonomy): domain Eukaryota; kingdom Metazoa; phylum Chordata; class Amphibia; order Anura; family Leptodactylidae; genus Leptodactylus; species Leptodactylus fuscus. Next base: position 64,783,976 of record NC_134274.1, on the reverse strand, counting down.
CCGGAATCAGACTGAGAGGTCAGAGCCGGAATCAAACTGAGAGGTCAGAGCCAGAATCAGACTGAGAAGTCAGAGCCGGAATCAGACTGAGAGGTTAGAGCCAGAATCAGTATGACTGGTCAGAGCCGGAATCAGACTGAGAGGTCAGAGCCAGAATCAGACTAAGAGGTCTGAGCTGGAATCAGACTAAGATGTCAGAGCCGGAATCAGTAGGAGAGGTCAGAGCCGTAATCAGTAGGAAAGGTCAGAGCCGGAATCAGACTGAGAGGTCAGAGCCGGAATCAGACTGAGAGGTCAGAGCCGAAATCAGACTGAGAGGTCAGAGCCGAAATCAGACTGAGAGGTCAGAGCCAGAATAAGACTGAGAAGTCAGAGCCAGAATCAGACTGAGAGGTTAGAGCCAGAATCAGTATGACAGGTCAGAGCCGGAATCAGACTGAGAGGTCAGAGCCGGAAACAGACTGAGAGGACAGAGCCAGAATAAGACAGAGAGGTCAGAGAAAGAATCAGTATAAGAGGTCAGAGCCGGAATCAGACTGAGAGGTCAGAGCCAGAATCAGACTGACAGGTCAGAGCCAGAATCAGACTAAGAGGTCTGAGCTGGAATCAGACTAAGAGGTCAGAGCCGGAATCAGTAGGAGAGGTCAGAGCCGTAATCAGTAGGAAAGGTCAGAGCCGGAATCAGACTGAGAGGTCAGAGCCGTAATCAGACTGAGAGGTCAGAGCCGGAATCAGACTGAGAGGTGAGAGCCGGAATCAGTATGAGAGGTCAGAGCCGGAATCAGACTGAGAGGTCAGGGCTTGAATCAGACTGAGAGGTCAGAGCCACAATCAGACTGAGAGGTCAGAGCAAGAATAAGTATGAGAGGTCAGAGCCAGAATCAATATGAGAGGTCAGAACCGGAATCAGACTGAGAGGTCAGAGCCGGAATAGACTGAGTAGTCAGAGCCAGAATCAGACTGAAAGGTCAGATCCGGAATCAAACTGAGAAGTCAGAGCCAGAATCAGACTAAGAGGTCAGAGCCAGAATCAGAATGAAAGGTCAGAGCCGGAATCAGACTGAGAGGTCAGAGCCGGAATCAGTAGGAGAGGTCAGAGCCGGAATCAGACTGAGAGGTCAGAGCCGGAATCAGACTGAGAGGTCAGAGCAGGAATCAGACTGAGAGGTCAGAGCTAGAATTAGACTGAGAAGTCAGAGCTGGAATCAGACTGAAAGGTCAGAGCCAGAATCAGACTGAGAGGTTAGAGCCAGAATCAGTATGACAGGTCAGAGCTGGAATCAGACTGAGAGGTCAGAGCCAGAATAAGGCTGAGAGGTCAGAGTCGGAGTCAGACTGAGAGGTCAGAGCTCGAATCAGTATAATAGCTCAGAGCCCGAATCAGACTGAGAGGTCAGAGCAAGAATCAGAATGAGAGGTCAGAGCAAGAATCAGACTGAGAGGTCAGAGCCGGAAACAGACTGAGAGGTCAGAGTCAGAATGAGACAGAGAGGTCAGAGAAAGAATCAGTATAAGAGGTCAAAGCCAGAATCAGACTGAGAGGTCAAAGCCAGAATCAGACTGAGAGGTCAGAGCCGGAATCAGACTGAGAGGTCAGAGCTGGAATCAGACTAAGAGGTCAGAGCCGGAATCAGACTGAGAGGTCAGAGCCGGAATCAGACTGAGAGGTCAGAGCCGGAATCAGTAGGAGAGGTCAGAGCCGAAATCAGACTAAGAGGTCAGATCCGGAATCAGACTGAGAGGTCAGAGCCGGAATCAGACTGAGAGGTCAGAGCCAGAATCAGACTGAGAGGTCAGAGCCAGAATCAGACTGAGAAGTCAGAGCCAGAATCAGACTGAGAGGTTAGAGCCAGAATTAGTATGACAGGTCAGAGCCGGAATCAGACTGAGAGGCCAGAGCCGGAAACAGACAGAGAGGTTAGAGCCAGAATAAGACAGAGAGATCAGAGAAAGAATCAGTATAAGAGGTCAGAGCCGGAATCAGACCGAGAGGTCAGAGCCAGAATCAGACTGAGAGGTCAGAGCCAGAATCAGACTGAGAGATCAGAGACGGAATCAGATTGAGAGGTTAGAGTCGGAGTCAGACTGAGAGGTCAGAGCCAGAATCAGTATGAGAGGCCAGAGCCCGAATCAGACTGAGAGGTCAGAGCCAGAATCAGAATGAGAGGTCAGAGCAAGAATCAGACTGAGAAGTCAGAGCCAGAATAAGACAGAGAGGTCAGAGAAAGAATCAGTATAAGAGGTCAGAGCCGGAATCAGACTGAGAGGTCAGAGCCAAAATCAGACTGAGAGGTCAGAGACGGAATCAGATTGAGAGGTTAGAGTCGGAGTCAGACTGAGAGGTCAGAGCAAGAATCAGAATGAGAGGTCAGAGCAAGAATCAGACTAAGAGGTCAGAGCCAAAATCAGACTGAGAGGTCAGAGCCAGAATCAGACTGAGAGGTCAGGGCCGGAATCAGACTGAGAGGTCAGAGCCGGAATCAGACTAAGAGGTCAGAGCCAGAATCAGACTGAGAAGTCAGAGCCAGAATCAGACAGAGAGGTTAGAGTCGGAATCAGTATGACAGGTCAGAGCCGGAATCAGACTGAGAGGTCAGAGACGGAAACAGACTGAGAGGACAGAGCCAGAATAAGACAGAGAGGTCAAAGAAAGTATCAGTATAAGAGGTCAGAGCCGGAATCAGACTGAGAGGTCAGAGCCAGAATCAGACTGAGAGGTCAGAGCCAGAATCAAACTGAGAGGTCAGAGCCGGAATAAGACTGTGAGGTCAGAGCCGGAATCAGACTGAGAGGTCAGAGCCGGAATCAGACTGAGAGGTCAGAGCCGGAAACAGACTGAGAGGTCAGAGCAAGAATCAGTATGAGAGGTCAGAGCCAGAATCAGTATGAGAGGTCAGAACCGGAATCAGACTGAGAGGTCAGAGCCGGAATCAGACTGAGTAGTCAGAGCCAGAATCAGACTGAAAGGTCACATCTGGAATCAGACTGAGAAGTCAGAGCCAGAATCAGACTGAGAGGTCAGAGCCAGATTCAGAATGAGAGGTCAGAGCCGTAATCAGACTGAGAGGTCAGAGCTGGAATCAGACTGAGAGGTCAGAGCCGGAATCAGACTGAGAGGTCAGAGCCGGAATCAGTAGGAGAGGTCAGAGCCGAAATCAGACTAAAAGGTCAGAGCCAGAATCAGACTGAGAGGTCAGAGCCGGAATCAGACTGAGAGGTAAGAGCCAGAATCAGACTGAGAGGTCAGAGCCGGAATTAAACTGAGAGGTCAGAGCCGGAATAAGACTGTGAGGTCAGAGCCAGGATCAGACTGAGAGGTCAGAGCCGGAATCAGACTGAGAGGTCAGAGCCGGAATCAGACTGAGAGGTCAGAGCAAGAATCAGTATGAGAGGTCAGAGCCAGAATCAGTATGAGAGGTCAGAACCGGAATCAGATTGAGAGGTCAGAGCCGGAATCAGACTGAGTAGTCAGAGCCAGAATCAGACTGAAAGGTCACATCCGGAATCAGACTGAGAAGTCAGAGCCAGAATCAGACTGAGAGGTCAGAGCCAGAATCAGAATGAGAGGTCAGAGCCGTAATCAGACTGAGAGGTCAGAGCTGGAATCAGACTGAGAGGTCAGAGCCGGAATCAGACTGAGAGGTCAGAGCCGGAATCAGTAGGAGAGGTCAGAGCCGAAATCAGACTAAAAGGTCAGAGCCAGAATCAGACTGAGAGGTCAGAGCCGGAATCAGACTGAGAGGTCAGAGCCGGAATCAGACTGAGAGGTCAGAGCCAGAATCAGACTGAGAAGTCAGAGCCAGAATCAGACTGAGAGGTTAGAGCCAGAATCAGTATGACAGGTCAGAGCCGGAATCAGACTGAGAGGTCAGAGCCAGAATCAGACTGAGAGGTCAGAGCCAGAATCAGACTGAGAGGTCAGAGCCGGAATCAGACTGAGAGGTCAGAGCTGGAATAAGACTGTGAGGTCAGAGCCGGAATCAGACTGAGAGGTCAGAGCCGGAATCAGACTGAGAGGTCAGAGCCGGAATCAGACTGAGAGGTCAGAGCCAGAATCAGTATGAGAGGTCAGAGCCGGAATCAGACTGAGAGGACAGAGCCGGAATCAGACTGAAAGGTCAGATCCGGAATCAGACTGAGAAGTCAGAGCCAGAATCAGACTGAGAGGTCAGAGCCAGAATCAGAATGAGAGGTCAGAGCCGTAATCAGACTGAGAGGTCAGAGTTGGAATGAGACTAAGAAATCAGAGCCGGAATCAGACTGAGAGGTTAGAGCCGGAATCAGACTGAGAGGTCAGAGCCGGAATCAGACTAAGAGGTTGGAGCCGGAATCAGTATTAGAGGTCAGAGCCGTAATCAGTAGGAGAGGTCAGAGCCGGAATCAGACTGAGAGGTCAGAACCAGAATCAGACTGAGAAGTAAGAGCCGGAATCAGACTGAGAGGTCAGAGCCTGAATCAGACTAAGAAATCAGAGCCGGAATCAGTAGGAGAGGTCAGAGCCAGAATCAGTAGGAGAGGTCAGAGCCCAAATTAGACTGAGAGGTCAGAGCCAGAATCAGACTGAGAGGTCAGAGCCAGAATCAGACTGAGAAGTCAGAGCAGAATGAGTATGAGAGGTCAGAGCCAGAATCAGTATCAGAGTTCAGAGCCGGAATCAGTTGGAGAGGTCAGAGCCGGAAACAGACTGAGAGGTCAGAGCCAGAATCAGACTGAGAGGTCAGAGCCAGAATCAGACTGAAAGGTCAGAGCCGGAATCAGACTGAGAGGTCAGAGCCGGAATCAGACTGAGAGGTCAGAGCAGGAATCAAACTGAGAGGTCAGAGTCGGAATCAGACAAAGAGGTCAGAGCCGGAATAAGACTGTGAGGTCAGAGCCGGAATCAGACTGAGAGGTCAGAGCCAGAAACAGTACAAGAGGTAAGAGCCAGAATCACATTGAGGGGTTATAGCCGGAATCAGACTGAGAGGTCAGAGCCGGAATCAGATTGAGAAGTCAGAGCCGGAATCAGACTGAGAGGTCAGAGCTGGAATCAGACTGAGAGGTCAGAGTTGGAATCAGACTGAGAGGTCAGATCCAGAATCAGACTGAGAAGTCAGAGCCGGAATGAGACTGAAAGGTCAGAGCCAGAATCAGACTGAGAGGTTAGAGCCAGAATAGGTATGATAGGTCAGAGCTGAAATCAGACTGAGAGGTCAGAGCCAGAACAAGACTGAGAGGTCAGGGTCGGAGTCAGACTGAGAGGTCAGAGCCAAAATCAGTATGAGAGGTCAGAGCCCGTATCAGACTGAGAGGTCAGAGCCAGAATCAGAATGAGAGGTCCGAGCAAGAATCAGACTGAGAGTTCAGAGATGGAAACAGACTGAGAGGTAAGAGCCAGAATAAGACAGAGAGGTCAGAGAAAGAATCAGTATAAGAGGTCAGAGCCAGAATCAGACTGAGAGGTCAAAGCCAGAATCAGACTGAGAGGTCAGAGCCAGAATCAGACTGAGAGGTCAAAACCAGAATCAGACTGAGAGGTCAGAGCTGGAATCAGTCCGAGAGGTCAGAGCCAGAATCAGACTGAGAGGTCAGAGCCAGAATCAGACTGAGAGGTCAGAGACGGAATCAGATTGAGAGGTTAGAGTCGGAGTCAGACTGAGAGGTCAGAGCCAGAATCAGTATGAGAGGTCAGAGCCCGAATCAGACTGAGAGGTCAGAGCCAGAATCAGAATGAGAGGTCAGAGCAAGAATCAGACTGAGAAGTCAGAGCCAGAATAAGACAGAGAGGTCAGAGAAGGAATCAGTATAAGAGGTCAGAGCCGGAATCAGACTGAGAGGTTAGAGTCGGAGTCAGACTGAGAGGTCAGAGCCAGAATCAGAATGAGAGGTCAGAGCAAAAATCAGACTAAGAGGTCAGAGCCGAAATCAGACTGAGAGGTCAGAGCCAGAATCAGACTGAGAGGTCAGGGCCGGAATCAGACTGAGAGGTCAGGGCCGGAATCAGACTGAGAGGTCAGAGCCGGAATCAGACTGCGAGGTCAGAGCCAGAATCAGACTGAGAAGTCAGAGCCAGAATCAGACTGAGAGGTTAGAGCCGGAATCAGTATGACAGGTCAGAGCCGGAATCAGACTGAGAGGTCAGAGACGGAAACAGACTGAGAGGACAGAGCCAGAATAAGACAGAGAGGTCAGAGAAAGTATCAGTATAAGAGGTCAGAGCCGGAATCAGACTGAGAGGTCAGAGCCAGAATCAGACTGAGAGGTCAGAGCCGGAATCAAACTGAGAGGTCAGAGCCGGAAACAGACTGAGAGGTCAGAGCAAGAATCAGTATGAGAGGTCAGAGCCAGAATCAGTATGAGAGGTCAGAACCGGAATCAGACTGAGAGGTCAGAGCCGGAATCAGACTGAGTAGTCAGAGCCAGAATCAGACTGAAAGGTCACATCTGGAATCAGACTGAGAAGTCAGAGCCAGAATCAGACTGAGAGGTCAGAGCCAGATTCAGAATGAGAGGTCAGAGCCGTAATCAGACTGAGAGGTCAGAGCTGGAATCAGACTGAGAGGTCAGAGCCGGAATCAGACTGAGAGGTCAGAGCCGGAATCAGTAGGAGAGGTCAGAGCCGAAATCAGACTAAAAGGTCAGAGCCGGAATCAGAATGAGAGGTCAGAGCCGGAATCAGACTGAGAGGTAAGAGCCAGAATCAGACTGAGAGGTCAGAGCCGGAATTAAACTGAGAGGTCAGAGCCGGAATAAGACTGTGAGGTCAGAGCCAGGATCAGACTGAGAGGTCAGAGCCGGAATCAGACTGAGAGGTCAGAGCCGGAATCAGACTGAGAGGTCAGAGCAAGAATCAGTATGAGAGGTCAGAGCCAGAATCAGTATGAGAGGTCAGAACCGGAATCAGATTGAGAGGTCAGAGCCGGAATCAGACTGAGTAGTCAGAGCCAGAATCAGACTGAAAGGTCACATCCGGAATCAGACTGAGAAGTCAGAGCCAGAATCAGACTGAGAGGTCAGAGCCAGAATCAGAATGAGAGGTCAGAGCCGTAATCAGACTGAGAGGTCAGAGCTGGAATCAGACTGAGAGGTCAGAGCCGGAATCAGACTGAGAGGTCAGAGCCGGAATCAGTAGGAGAGGTCAGAGCCGAAATCAGACTAAAAGGTCAGAGCCAGAATCAGACTGAGAGGTCAGAGCCGGAATCAGACTGAGAGGTCAGAGCCGGAATCAGACTGAGAGGTCAGAGCCAGAATCAGACTGAGAAGTCAGAGCCAGAATCAGACTGAGAGGTTAGAGCCAGAATCAGTATGACAGGTCAGAGCCGGAATCAGACTGAGAGGTCAGAGCCAGAATCAGACTGAGAGGTCAGAGCCAGAATCAGACTGAGAGGTCAGAGCCGGAATCAGACTGAGAGGTCAGAGCTGGAATAAGACTGTGAGGTCAGAGCCGGAATCAGACTGAGAGGTCAGAGCCGGAATCAGACTGAGAGGTCAGAGCCGGAATCAGACTGAGAGGTCAGAGCCAGAATCAGTATGAGAGGTCAGAGCCGGAATCAGACTGAGAGGACAGAGCCGGAATCAGACTGAAAGGTCAGATCCGGAATCAGACTGAGAAGTCAGAGCCAGAATCAGACTGAGAGGTCAGAGCCAGAATCAGAATGAGAGGTCAGAGCCGTAATCAGACTGAGAGGTCAGAGTTGGAATGAGACTAAGAAATCAGAGCCGGAATCAGACTGAGAGGTTAGAGCCGGAATCAGACTGAGAGGTCAGAGCCTGAATCAGACTAAGAAATCAGAGCCGGAATCAGTAGGAGAGGTCAGAGCCAGAATCAGTAGGAGAGGTCAGAGCCCAAATTAGACTGAGAGGTCAGAGCCAGAATCAGACTGAGAGGTCAGAGCCAGAATCAGACTGAGAAGTCAGAGCAGAATGAGTATGAGAGGTCAGAGCCAGAATCAGTTTTAGAGTTCAGAGCCGGAATCAGTTGGAGAGGTCAGAGCCGGAAACAGACTGAGAGGTCAGAGCCAGAATCAGACTGAGAGGTCAGAGCCAGAATCAGACTGAAAGGTCAGAGCCGGAATCAGACTGAGAGGTCAGAGCCGGAATCAGACTGAGAGGTCAGAGCAGGAATCAAACTGAGAGGTCAGAGTCGGAATCAGACAAAGAGGTCAGAGCCGGAATAAGACTGTGAGGTCAGAGCCGGAATCAGACTGAGAGGTCAGAGCCAGAAACAGTACAAGAGGTAAGAGCCAGAATCACATTGAGGGGTTATAGCCGGAATCAGACTGAGAGGTCAGAGCCGGAATCAGATTGAGAAGTCAGAGCCGGAATCAGACTGAGAGGTCAGAGCTGGAATCAGACTGAGAGGTCAGAGTTGGAATCAGACTGAGAGGTCAGATCCAGAATCAGACTGAGAAGTCAGAGCCGGAATGAGACTGAAAGGTCAGAGCCAGAATCAGACTGAGAGGTTAGAGCCAGAATAAGTATGATAGGTCAGAGCTGAAATCAGACTGAGAGGTCAGAGCCAGAACAAGACTGAGAGGTCAGGGTCGGAGTCAGACTGAGAGGTCAGAGCCAAAATCAGTATGAGAGGTCAGAGCCCGTATCAGACTGAGAGGTCAGAGCCAGAATCAGAATGAGAGGTCCGAGCAAGAATCAGACTGAGAGTTCAGAGATGGAAACAGACTGAGAGGTAAGAGCCAGAATAAGACAGAGAGGTCAGAGAAAGAATCAGTATAAGAGGTCAGAGCCAGAATCAGACTGAGAGGTCAAAGCCAGAATCAGACTGAGAGGTCAGAGCCAGAATCAGACTGAGAGGTCAAAACCAGAATCAGACTGAGAGGTCAGAGCTGGAATCAGTCCGAGAGGTCAGAGCCAGAATCAGACTGAGAGGTCAGAGCCAGAATCAGACTGAGAGGTCAGAGACGGAATCAGATTGAGAGGTTAGAGTCGGAGTCAGACTGAGAGGTCAGAGCCAGAATCAGTATGAGAGGTCAGAGCCCGAATCAGACTGAGAGGTCAGAGCCAGAATCAGAATGAGAGGTCAGAGCAAGAATCAGACTGAGAAGTCAGAGCCAGAATAAGACAGAGAGGTCAGAGAAGGAATCAGTATAAGAGGTCAGAGCCGGAATCAGACTGAGAGGTTAGAGTCGGAGTCAGACTGAGAGGTCAGAGCCAGAATCAGAATGAGAGGTCAGAGCAAAAATCAGACTAAGAGGTCAGAGCCGAAATCAGACTGAGAGGTCAGAGCCAGAATCAGACTGAGAGGTCAGGGCCGGAATCAGACTGAGAGGTCAGGGCCGGAATCAGACTGAGAGGTCAGAGCCGGAATCAGACTGCGAGGTCAGAGCCAGAATCAGACTGAGAAGTCAGAGCCAGAATCAGACTGAGAGGTTAGAGCCGGAATCAGTATGACAGGTCAGAGCCGGAATCAGACTGAGAGGTCAGAGACGGAAACAGACTGAGAGGACAGAGCCAGAATAAGACAGAGAGGTCAGAGAAAGTATCAGTATAAGAGGTCAGAGCCGGAATCAGACTGAGAGGTCAGAGCCAGAATCAGACTGAGAGGTCAGAGCCGGAATCAAACTGAGAGGTCAGAGCCGGAATAAGACTGTGAGGTTAGAGCCGGAATCAGACTGAGAGGTCAGAGCCGGAATCAGACTGAGAGGTCAGAGCCGGAAACAGACTGAGAGGTCAGAGCAAGAATCAGTATGAGAGGTCAGAGCCAGAATCAGTATGAGAGGTCAGAACCGGAATCAGACTGAGAGGTCAGAGCCGGAATCAGACTGAGTAGTCAGAGCCAGAATCAGACTGAAAGGTCACATCTGGAATCAGACTGAGAAGTCAGAGCCAGAATCAGACTGAGAGGTCAGAGCCAGAATCAGAATGAGAGGTCAGAGCCGTAATCAGACTGAGAGGTCAGAGGTGGAATCAGACTGAGAGGTCAGAGCCGGAATCAGACTGAGAGGTCAGAGCCGGAATCAGTAGGAGAGGTCAGAGCCAGAATCAGACTAAAAGGTCAGAGCCGGAATCAGACTGAGAGGTCAGAGCCGGAATCAGACTGAGAGGTCAGAGCCAGAATCAGACTGAGAGGTCAGAGCCGGAATTAAACTGAGAGGTCAGAGCCGGAATAAGACTGTGAGGTCAGAGCCGGAATCAGACTGAGAGGTCAGAGCCGGAATCAGACTTAGAGGTCAGAGCCGGAATCAGACTGAGAGGTCAGAGCAAGAATCAGTATGAGAGGTCAGAGCCAGAATCAGTATGAGAGGTCAGAACCGGAATCAGACTGAGAGGTCAGAGCCGGAATCAGACTGAGTAGTCAGAGCCAGAATCAGACTGAAAGGTCACATCCGGAATCAGACTGAGAAGTAAGAGCCAGAATCAGACTGAGAGGTCAGAGCCAGAATCAGAATGAGAGGTCAGAGCCGTAATCAGACTGAGAGGTCAGAGCTGGTATCAGACTGAGAGGTCAGAGCCGGAATCAGACTGAGAGGTCAGAGCCGGAATCAGTAGGAGAGGTCAGAGCCGGAATCAGACTGAGAGGTCAGAGCCAGAATCAGACTGAGAAGTCAGAGAAAGAAGCAGACTGAGAGTTTAGAGCCAGAATCAGTATGAGAGGTCAGAGCCGGAATCAGACTGAGAGGACAGAGCCGGAATCAGACTGAAAGGTCAGATCCGGAATCAGATTGAGAAGTCAGAGCCAGAATCAGACTGAGAGGTCAGAGCCAGAATCAGAATGAGAGGTCAGAGCCGTAATCAGACTGAGAGGTCAGAGTTGGAATGAGACTAAGAAATCAGAGCCGGAATCAGACTGAGAGGTTAGAGCCGGAATCAGACTGAGAGGTCAGAGCCGGAATCAGACTAAGAGGTTGGAGCCGGAATCAGTATTAGAGGTCAGAGCCGTAATCAGTAGGAGAGGTAAGAGACGGAATCAGACTGAGAGGTCAGAACCAGAATCAGACTGAGAGGTAAGAGCCGGAATCAGACTGAGAGGTCAGAGCCTGAATCAGACTAAGAAATCAGAGCCGGAATCAGTAGGAGAGGTCAGAGCCAGAATCAGTAGGAGAGGTCAGAGCCCAAATTAGACTGAGAGGTCAGAGCCAGAATCAGACTGAGAGGTCAGAGCCAGAATCAGACTGAGAAGTCAGAGCAGAATGAGTATGAGAGGTCAGAGCCAGAATCAGTATCAGAGTTCAGAGCCGGAATCAGTTGGAGAGGTCAGAGCCGGAAACAGACTGAGAGGTCAGAGCCAGAATCAGACTGAGAGGTCAGAGCCAGAATCAGACTGAAAGGTCAGAGCCGGAATCAGACTGAGAGGTCAGAGCCGGAATCAGACTGAGAGGTCAGAGCAGGAATCAAACTGAGAGGTCAGAGCCGGAATCAGACAAAGAGGTCAGAGCCGGAATAAGACTGTGAGGTCAGAGCCGGAATCAGACTGAGAGGTCAGAGCCAGAAACAGTACAAGAGGTAAGAGCCAGAATCACATTGAGGGGTTATAGCCGGAATCAGACTGAGAGGTCAGAGCCGGAATCAGATTGAGAAGTCAGAGCCGGAATCAGACTGAGAGGTCAGAGCTGGAATGAGACTGAGAGGTCAGAGTTGGAATCAGACTGAGAGGTCAGATCCAGAATCAGACTGAGAAGTCAGAGCCGGAATGAGACTGAAAGGTCAGAGCCAGAATCAGACTGAGAGGTTAGAGCCAGAATAAGTATGATAGGTCAGAGCTGAAATCAGACTGAGAGGTCAGAGCCAGAACAAGACTGAGAGGTCAGGGTCGGAGTCAGACTGAGAGGTCAGAGCCACAATCAGTATGAGAGGTCAGAGCCCGTATCAGACTGAGAGGTCAGAGCCAGAATCAGAATGAGAGGTCCGAGCAAGAATCAGACTGAGAGTTCAGAGATGGAAACAGACTGAGAGGTAAGAGCCAGAATAAGACAGAGAGGTCAGAGAAAGAATCAGTATAAGAGGTCAGAGCCAGAATCAGACTGAGAGGTCAAAGCCAGAATCAGACTGAGAGGTCAGAGCCAGAATCAGAATGAGAGGTCAGAGCCGTAATCAGACTGAGAGGTCAGAGCTGGTATCAGACTGAGAGGTCAGAGCCGGAATCAGACTGAGAGGTCAGAGCCGGAATCAGTAGGAGAGGTCAGAGCCGGAATCAGACTGAGAGGTCAGAGCCAGAATCAGACTGAGAAGTCAGAGAAAGAAGCAGACTGAGAGTTTAGAGCCAGAATCAGTATGAGAGGTCAGAGCCGGAATCAGACTGAGAGGACAGAGCCGGAATCAGACTGAAAGGTCAGATCCGGAATCAGATTGAGAAGTCAGAGCCAGAATCAGACTGAGAGGTCAGAGCCAGAATCAGAATGAGAGGTCAGAGCCGTAATCAGACTGAGAGGTCAGAGTTGGAATGAGACTAAGAAATCAGAGCCGGAATCAGACTGAGAGGTTAGAGCCGGAATCAGACTGAGAGGTCAGAGCCGGAATCAGACTAAGAGGTTGGAGCCGGAATCAGTATTAGAGGTCAGAGCCGTAATCAGTAGGAGAGGTCAGAGCCGGAATCAGACTGAGAGGTCAGAACCAGAATCAGACTGAGAGGTAAGAGCCGGAATCAGACTGAGAGGTCAGAGCCTGAATCAGACTAAGAAATCAGAGCCGGAATCAGTAGGAGAGGTCAGAGCCAGAATCAGTAGGAGAGGTCAGAGCCCAAATTAGACTGAGAGGTCAGAGCCAGAATCAGACTGAGAGGTTAGAGCCAGAATCAGACTGAGAAGTCAGAGCAGAATGAGTATGAGAGGTCAGAGCCAGAATCAGTATCAGAGTTCAGAGCCGGAATCAGTTGGAGAGGTCAGAGCCGGAAACAGACTGAGAGGTCAGAGCCAGAATCAGACTGAGAGGTCAGAGCCAGAATCAGACTGAAAGGTCAGAGCCGGAATCAGACTGAGAGGTCAGAGCCGGAATCAGACTGAGAGGTCAGAGCAGGAATCAAACTGAGAGGTCAGAGCCGGAATCAGACAAAGAGGTCAGAGCCGGAATAAGACTGTGAGGTCAGAGCCGGAATCAGACTGAGAGGTCAGAGCCAGAAACAGTACAAGAGGTAAGAGCCAGAATCACATTGAGGGGTTATAGCCGGAATCAGACTGAGAGGTCAGAGCCGGAATCAGATTGAGAAGTCAGAGCCGGAATCAGACTGAGAGGTCAGAGCTGGAATCAGACTGAGAGGTCAGAGTTGGAATCAGACTGAGAGGTCAGATCCAGAATCAGACTGAGAAGTCAGAGCCGGAATGAGACTGAAAGGTCAGAGCCAGAATCAGACTGAGAGGTTAGAGCCAGAATAAGTATGATAGGTCAGAGCTGAAATCAGACTGAGAGGTCAGAGCCAGAACAAGACTGAGAGGTCGGGGTCGGAGTCAGACTGAGAGGTCAGAGCCACAATCAGTATGAGAGGTCAGAGCCCGTATCAGACTGAGAGGTCAGAGCCAGAATCAGAATGAGAGGTCCGAGCAAAAATCAGACTGAGAGTTCAGAGATGGAAACAGACTGAGAGGTAAGAGCCAGAATAAGACAGAGAGGTCAGAGAAAGAATCAGTATAAGAGGTCAGAGCCAGAATCAGACTGAGAGGTCAAAGCCAGAATCAGACTGAGAGGTCAGAGCCAGAATCAGACTGAGAGGTCAAAACCAGAATCAGACTGAGAGGTCAGAGCTGGAATCAGTCCGAGAGGTCAGAGCCAGAATCAGACTGAGAGGTCAGAGCCAGAATCAGACTGAGAGGTCAGAGACGGAATCAGATTGAGAGGTTAGAGTCGGAGTCAGACTGAGAGGTCAGAGCCAGAATCAGTATGAGAGGTCAGAGCCCGAATCAGACTGAGAGGTCAGAGCCAGAATCAGAATGAGAGGTCAGAGCAAGAATCAGACTGAGAAGTCAGAGCCAGAATAAGACAGAGAGGTCAGAGAAGGAATCAGTATAAGAGGTCAGAGCCGGAATCAGACTGAGAGGTCAGAGCCAAAATCAGACTGAGAGGTCAGAGACGGAATCAGATTGAGAGGTTAGAGTCGGAGTCAGACTGAGAGGTCAGAGCCAGAATCAGAATGAGAGGTCAGAGCAAAAATCAGACTAAGAGGTCAGAGCCGAAATCAGACTGAGAGGTCAGAGCCAGAATCAGACTGAGAGGTCAGGGCCGGAATCAGACTGAGAGGTCAGAGCCGGAATCAGACTGCGAGGTCAGAGCCAGAATCAGACTGAGAAGTCAGAGCTAGAATCAGACTGAGAGGTTAGAGCCGGAATCAGTATGACAGGTCAGAGCCGGAATCAGACTGAGAGGTCAGAGACGGAAACAGACTGAGAGGACAGAGCCAGAATAAGACAGAGAGGTCAGAGAAAGTATCAGTATAAGAGGTCAGAGCCGGAATCAGACTGAGAGGTCAGAGCCAGAATCAGACTGAGAGGTCAGAGCCGGAATCAAACTGAGAGGTCAGAGCCGGAATAAGACTGTGAGGTCAGAGCCGGAATCAGACTGAGAGGTCAGAGCCGGAATCAGACTGAGAGGTCAGAGCCGGAAACAGACTGAGAGGTCAGAGCAAGAATCAGTATGAGAGGTCAGAGCCAGAATCAGTATGAGAGGTCAGAACCGGAATCAGACTGAGAGGTCAGAGCCGGAATCAGACTGAGTAGTCAGAGCCAGAATCAGACTGAAAGGTCACATCTGGAATCAGACTGAGAAGTCAGAGCCAGAATCAGACTGAGAGGTCAGAGCCAGAATCAGAATGAGAGGTCAGAGCCGTAATCAGACTGAGAGGTCAGAGGTGGAATCAGACTGAGAGGTCAGAGCCGGAATCAGACTGAGAGGTCAGAGCCGGAATCAGTAGGAGAGGTCAGAGCCAGAATCAGACTAAAAGGTCAGAGCCGGAATCAGACTGAGAGGTCAGAGCCGGAATCAGACTGAGAGGTCAGAGCCAGAATCAGACTGAGAGGTCAGAGCCGGAATTAAACTGAGAGGTCAGAGCCGAAATAAGACTGTGAGGTCAGAGCCGGAATCAGACTGAGAGGTCAGAGCCGGAATCAGACTGAGAGGTCAGAGCCGGAATCAGACTGAGAGGTCAGAGCAAGAATCAGTATGAGAGGTCAGAGCCAGAATCAGTATGAGAGGTCAGAACCGGAATCAGACTGAGAGGTCAGAGCCGGAATCAGACTGAGTAGTCAGAGCCAGAATCAGACTGAAAGGTCACATCCGGAATCAGACTGAGAAGTAAGAGCCAGAATCAGACTGAGAGGTCAGAGCCAGAATCAGAATGAGAGGTCAGATCCGTAATCAGACTGAGAGGTCAGAGCTGGTATCAGACTGAGAGGTCAGAGCCGGAATCAGACTGAGAGGTCAGAGCCAGAATCAGACTGAGAGGTCAGAGCCAGAATCAGACTAAGAGGTCTGAGCTGGAATCAGACTAAGAGGTCAGAGCCGGAATCAGTAGGAGAGGTCAGAGCCGTAATCAGTAGGAAAGGTCAGAGCCGGAATCAGACTGAGAGGTCAGAGCCGTAATCAGACTGAGAGGTCAGAGCCGGAATCAGACTGAGAGGTGAGAGCCGGAATCAGTATGAGAGGTCAGAGCCGGAATCAGACTGAGAGGTCAGGGCTTGAATCAGACTGAGAGGTCAGAGCCACAATCAGACTGAGAGGTCAGAGCAAGAATAAGTATGAGAGGTCAGAGCCAGAATCAATATGAGAGGTCAGAACCGGAATCAGACTGAGAGGTCAGAGCCGGAATAGACTGAGTAGTCAGAGCCAGAATCAGACTGAAAGGTCAGATACGGAATCAAACTGAGAAGTCAGAGCCAGAATCAGACTAAGAGGTCAGAGCCAGAATCAGAATGAAAGGTCAGAGCCGGAATCAGACTGAGAGGTCAGAGCCGGAATCAGTAGGAGAGGTCAGAGCCGGAATCAGACTGAGAGGTCAGAGCCGGAATCAGACTGAGAGGTCAGAGCAGGAATCAGACTGAGAGGTCAGAGCTAGAATTAGACTGAGAAGTCAGAGCTGGAATCAGACTGAAAGGTCAGAGCCAGAATCAGACTGAGAGGTTAGAGCCAGAATCAGTATGACAGGTCAGAGCTGGAATCAGACTGAGAGGTCAGAGCCAGAATAAGGCTGAGAGGTCAGAGTCGGAGTCAGACTGAGAGGTCAGAGCTCGAATCAGTATAATAGCTCAGAGCCCGAATCAGACTGAGAGGTCAGAGCAAGAATCAGAATGAGAGGTCAGAGCAAGAATCAGACTGAGAGGTCAGAGCCGGAAACAGACTGAGAGGTCAGAGTCAGAATGAGACAGAGAGGTCAGAGAAAGAATCAGTATAAGAGGTCAAAGCCAGAATCAGACTGAGAGGTCAAAGCCAGAATCAGACTGAGAGGTCAGAGCCGGAATCAGACTGAGAGGTCAGAGCTGGAATCAGACTAAGAGGTCAGAGCCGGAATCAGACTGAGAGGTCAGAGCCGGAATCAGACTGAGAGGTCAGAGCCGGAATCAGTAGGAGAGGTCAGAGCCGAAATCAGACTAAGAGGTCAGATCCGGAATCAGACTGAGAGGTCAGAGCCGGAATCAGACTGAGAGGTCAGAGCCAGAATCAGACTGAGAGGTCAGAGCCAGAATCAGACTGAGAAGTCAGAGCCAGAATCAGACTGAGAGGTTAGAGCCAGAATTAGTATGACAGGTCAGAGCCGGAATCAGACTGAGAGGCCAGAGCCGGAAACAGACAGAGAGGTTAGAGCCAGAATAAGACAGAGAGATCAGAGAAAGAATCAGTATAAGAGGTCAGAGCCGGAATCAGACCGAGAGGTCAGAGCCAGAATCAGACTGAGAGGTCAGAGCCAGAATCAGACTGAGAGGTCAGAGACGGAATCAGATTGAGAGGTTAGAGTCGGAGTCAGACTGAGAGGTCAGAGCCAGAATCAGTATGAGAGGCCAGAGCCCGAATCAGACTGAGAGGTCAGAGCCAGAATCAGAATGAGAAGTCAGAGCCAGAATCAGACTGAAAGGTCACATCCGGAATCAGACTGAGAAGTAAGAGCCAGAATCAGACTGAGAGGTCAGAGCCAGAATCAGAATGAGAGGTCAGATCCGTAATCAGACTGAGAGGTCAGAGCTGGTATCAGACTGAGAGGTCAGAGCCGGAATCAGACTGAGAGGTCAGAGCCAGAATCAGACTGAGAGGTCAGAGCCAGAATCAGACTAAGAGGTCTGAGCTGGAATCAGACTAAGAGGTCAGAGCCGGAATCAGTAGGAGAGGTCAGAGCCGTAATCAGTAGGAAAGGTCAGAGCCGGAATCAGACTGAGAGGTCAGAGCCGTAATCAGACTGAGAGGTCAGAGCCGGAATCAGACTGAGAGGTGAGAGCCGGAATCAGTATGAGAGGTCAGAGCCGGAATCAGACTGAGAGGTCAGGGCTTGAATCAGACTGAGAGGTCAGAGCCACAATCAGACTGAGAGGTCAGAGCAAGAATAAGTATGAGAGGTCAGAGCCAGAATCAATATGAGAGGTCAGAACCGGAATCAGACTGAGAGGTCAGAGCCGGAATAGACTGAGTAGTCAGAGCCAGAATCAGACTGAAAGGTCAGATACGGAATCAAACTGAGAAGTCAGAGCCAGAATCAGACTAAGAGGTCAGAGCCAGAATCAGAATGAAAGGTCAGAGCCGGAATCAGACTGAGAGGTCAGAGCCGGAATCAGTAGGAGAGGTCAGAGCCGGAATCAGACTGAGAGGTCAGAGCCGGAATCAGACTGAGAGGTCAGAGCAGGAATCAGACTGAGAGGTCAGAGCTAGAATTAGACTGAGAAGTCAGAGCTGGAATCAGACTGAAAGGTCAGAGCCAGAATCAGACTGAGAGGTTAGAGCCAGAATCAGTATGACAGGTCAGAGCTGGAATCAGACTGAGAGGTCAGAGCCAGAATAAGGCTGAGAGGTCAGAGTCGGAGTCAGACTGAGAGGTCAGAGCTCGAATCAGTATAATAGCTCAGAGCCCGAATCAGACTGAGAGGTCAGAGCAAGAATCAGAATGAGAGGTCAGAGCAAGAATCAGACTGAGAGGTCAGAGCCGGAAACAGACTGAGAGGTCAGAGTCAGAATGAGACAGAGAGGTCAGAGAAAGAATCAGTATAAGAGGTCAAAGCCAGAATCAGACTGAGAGGTCAAAGCCAGAATCAGACTGAGAGGTCAGAGCCGGAATCAGACTGAGAGGTCAGAGCTGGAATCAGACTAAGAGGTCAGAGCCGGAATCAGACTGAGAGGTCAGAGCCGGAATCAGACTGAGAGGTCAGAGCCGGAATCAGTAGGAGAGGTCAGAGCCGAAATCAGACTAAGAGGTCAGATCCGGAATCAGACTGAGAGGTCAGAGCCGGAATCAGACTGAGAGGTCAGAGCCAGAATCAGACTGAGAGGTCAGAGCCAGAATCAGACTGAGAAGTCAGAGCCAGAATCAGACTGAGAGGTTAGAGCCAGAATTAGTATGACAGGTCAGAGCCGGAATCAGACTGAGAGGCCAGAGCCGGAAACAGACAGAGAGGTTAGAGCCAGAATAAGACAGAGAGATCAGAGAAAGAATCAGTATAAGAGGTCAGAGCCGGAATCAGACCGAGAGGTCAGAGCCAGAATCAGACTGAGAGGTCAGAGCCAGAATCAGACTGAGAGGTCAGAGACGGAATCAGATTGAGAGGTTAGAGTCGGAGTCAGACTGAGAGGTCAGAGCCAGAATCAGTATGAGAGGCCAGAGCCCGAATCAGACTGAGAGGTCAGAGCCAGAATCAGAATGAGAAGTCAGAGCAAGAATCAGACTGAGAAGTCAGAGCCAGAATAAGACAGAGAGGTCAGAGAAAGAATCAGTATAAGAGGTCAGAGCCGGAATCAGACTGAGAGGTCAGAGCCAAAATCAGACTGAGAGGTCAGAGACGGAATCAGATTGAGAGGTTAGAGTCGGAGTCAGACTGAGAGGTCAGAGCAAGAATCAGAATGAGAGGTCAGAGCAAGAATCAGACTAAGAGGTCAGAGCCAAAATCAGACTGAGAGGTCAGAGCCAGAATCAGACTGAGAGGTCAGGGCCGGAATCAGACTGAGAGGTCAGAGCCGGAATCAGACTAAGAGGTCAGAGCCAGAATCAGACTGAGAAGGCAGAGCCAAAATCAGACAGAGAGGTTAGAGTCGGAATCAGTATGACAGGTCAGAGCCGGAATCAGACTGAGAGGTCAGAGACGGAAACAGACTGAGAGGACAGAGCCAGAATAAGACAGAGAGGTCAGAGATAGTATCAGTATAAGAGTCAGAGCCGGAATCAGACTGAGAGGTCAGAGCCAGAATCAGACTGAGAGGTCAGAGCCCGGAATCAAACTGAGAGGTCAGAGCCGGAATAAGACTGTGAGGTCAGAGCCGGAATCAGACTGAGAGGTCAGAGCCGGAATCAGACTGAGAGGTCAGAGCCGGAAACAGACTGAGAGGTCAGAGCAAGAATCAGTATGAGAGGTCAGAGCCAGAATCAGTATGAGAGGTCAGAACCGGAATCAGACTGAGAGGTCAGAGCCGGAATCAGACTGAGTAGTCAGAGCCAGAATCAGACTGAAAGGTCACATCTGGAATCAGACTGAGAAGTCAGAGCCAGAATCAGACTGAGAGGTCAGAGCCAGATTCAGAATGAGAGGTCAGAGCCGTAATCAGACTGAGAGGTCAGAGCTGGAATCAGACTGAGAGGTCAGAGCCGGAATCAGACTGAGAGGTCAGAGCCGGAATCAGTAGGAGAGGTCAGAGCCGAAATCAGACTAAAAGGTCAGAGCCGGAATCAGACTGAGAGGTCAGAGCCGGAATCAGACTGAGAGGTAAGAGCCAGAATCAGACTGAGAGGTCAGAGCCGGAATTAAACTGAGAGGTCAGAGCCGGAATAAGACTGTGAGGTCAGAGCCAGGATCAGACTGAGAGGTCAGAGCCGGAATCAGACTGAGAGGTCAGAGCCGGAATCAGACTGAGAGGTCAGAGCAAGAATCAGTATGAGAGGTCAGAGCCAGAATCAGTATGAGAGGTCAGAACCGGAATCAGATTGAGAGGTCAGAGCCGGAATCAGACTGAGTAGTCAGAGCCAGAATCAGACTGAAAGGTCACATCCGGAATCAGACTGAGAAGTCAGAGCCAGAATCAGACTGAGAGGTCAGAGCCAGAATCAGAATGAGAGGTCAGAGCCGTAATCAGACTGAGAGGTCAGAGCTGGAATCAGACTGAGAGGTCAGAGCCGGAATCAGACTGAGAGGTCAGAGCCGGAATCAGTAGGAGAGGTCAGAGCCGAAATCAGACTAAAAGGTCAGAGCCAGAATCAGACTGAAAGGTCAGAGCCGGAATCAGACTGAGAGGTCAGAGCCGGAATCAGACTGAGAGGTCAGAGCCAGAATCAGACTGAGAAGTCAGAGCCAGAATCAGACTGAGAGGTTAGAGCCAGAATCAGTATGACAGGTCAGAGCCGGAATCAGACTGAGAGGTCAGAGCCAGAATCAGACTGAGAGGTCAGAGCCAGAATCAGACTGAGAGGTCAGAGCCGGAATCAGACTGAGAGGTCAGAGCTGGAATAAGACTGTGAGGTCAGAGCCGGAATCAGACTGAGAGGTCAGAGCCGGAATCAGACTGAGAGGTCAGAGCCGGAATCAGACTGAGAGGTCAGAGCCAGAATCAGTATGAGAGGTCAGAGCCGGAATCAGACTGAGAGGACAGAGCCGGAATCAGACTGAAAGGTCAGATCCGGAATCAGATTGAGAAGTCAGAGCCAGAATCAGACTGAGAGGTCAGAGCCAGAATCAGAATGAGAGGTCAGAGCCGTAATCAGACTGAGAGGTCAGAGTTGGAATGAGACTAAGAAATCAGAGCCGGAATCAGACTGAGAGGTTAGAGCCGGAATCAGACTGAGAGGTCAGAGCCGGAATCAGACTAAGAGGTTGGAGCCGGAATCAGTATTAGAGGTCAGAGCCGTAATCAGTAGGAGAGGTCAGAGCGGAATCAGACTGAGAGGTCAGAACCAGAATCAGACTGAGAGGTAAGAGCCGGAATCAGACTGAGAGGTCAGAGCCTGAATCAGACTAAGAAATCAGAGCCGGAATCAGTAGGAGAGGTCAGAGCCAGAATCAGTAGGAGAGGTCAGAGCCAAATTAGACTGAGAGGTCAGAGCCAGAATCAGACTGAGAGGTCAGAGCCAGAATCAGACTGAGAAGTCAGAGCAGAAAGAGTATGAGAGGTCAGAGCCAGAATCAGTATCAGAGTTCAGAGCCGGAATCAGTTGGAGAGGTCAGAGCCGGAAACAGACTGAGAGGTCAGAGCCAGAATCAGACTGAGAGGTCAGAGCCAGAATCAGACTGAAAGGTCAGAGCCGGAATCAGACTGAGAGGTCAGAGCAGGAATCAAACTGAGAGGTCAGAGCCGGAATCAGACAAAGAGGTCAGAGCCGGAATAAGACTGTGAGGTCAGAGCCGGAATCAGACTGAGAGGTCAGAGCCAGAAACAGTACAAGAGGTAAGAGCCAGAATCACATTGAGGGGTTATAGCCGGAATCAGACTGAGAGGTCAGAGCCGGAATCAGATTGAGAAGTCAGAGCCGGAATCAGACTGAGAGGTCAGAGCTGGAATCAGACTGAGAGGTCAGAGTTGGAATCAGACTGAGAGGTCAGATCCAGAATCAGACTGAGAAGTCAGAGCCGGAATGAGACTGAAAGGTCAGAGCCAGAATCAGACTGAGAGGTTAGAGCCAGAATAAGTATGATAGGTCAGAGCTGAAATCAGACTGAGAGGTCAGAGCCAGAACAAGACTGAGAGGTCAGGGTCGGAGTCAGACTGAGAGGTCAGAGCCACAATCAGTATGAGAGGTCAGAGCCCGTATCAGACTTAGAGGTCAGAGCCAGAATCAGAATGAGAGGTCCGAGCAAGAATCAGACTGAGAGTTCAGAGATGGAAACAGACTGAGAGGTAAGAGCCAGAATAAGACAGAGAGGTCAGAGAAAGAATCAGTATAAGAGGTCAGAGCCAGAATCAGACTGAGAGGTCAAAGCCAGAATCAGACTGAGAGGTCAGAGCCAGAATCAGACTGAGAGGTCAAAACCAGAATCAGACTGAGAGGTCAGAGCTGGAATCAGTCCGAGAGGTCAGAGCCAGAATCAGACTGAGAGGTCAGAGCCAGAATCAGACTGAGAGGTCAGAGACGGAATCAGATTGAGAGGTTAGAGTCGGAGTCAGACTGAGAGGTCAGAGCCAGAATCAGTATGAGAGGTCAGAGCCCGAATCAGACTGAGAGGTCAGAGCCAGAATCAGAATGAGAGGTCAGAGCAAGAATCAGACTGAGAAGTCAGAGCCAGAATAAGACAGAGAGGTCAGAGAAGGAATCAGTATAAGAGGTCAGAGCCGGAATCAGACTGAGAGGTTAGAGTCGGAGTCAGACTGAGAGGTCAGAGCCAGAATCAGAATGAGAGGTCAGAGCAAAAATCAGACTAAGAGGTCAGAGCCGAAATCAGACTGAGAGGTCAGAGCCAGAATCAGACTGAGAGGTCAGGGCCGGAATCAGACTGAGAGGTCAGGGCCGGAATCAGACTGAGAGGTCAGAGCCGGAATCAGACTGCGAGGTCAGAGCCAGAATCAGACTGAGAAGTCAGAGCCAGAATCAGACTGAGAGGTTAGAGCCGGAATCAGTATGACAGGTCAGAGCCGGAATCAGACTGAGAGGTCAGAGACGGAAACAGACTGAGAGGACAGAGCCAGAATAAGACAGAGAGGTCAGAGAAAGTATCAGTATAAGAGGTCAGAGCCGGAATCAGACTGAGAGGTCAGAGCAAGAATCAGACTGAGAGGTCAGAGCCGGAATCAAACTGAGAGGTCAGAGCCGGAATAAGACTGTGAGGTCAGAGCCGGAATCAGACTGAGAGGTCAGAGCCGGAAACAGACTGAGAGGTCAGAGCAAGAATCAGTATGAGAGGTCAGAGCCAGAATCAGTATGAGAGGTCAGAACCGGAATCAGACTGAGAGGTCAGAGCCGGAATCAGACTGAGTAGTCAGAGCCAGAATCAGACTGAAAGGTCACATCTGGAATCAGACTGAGAAGTAAGAGCCAGAATCAGACTGAGAGGTCAGAGCCAGAATCAGAATGAGAGGTCAGAGCCGTAATCAGACTGAGAGGTCAGAGGTGGAATCAGACTGAGAGGTCAGAGCCGGAATCAGACTGAGAGGTCAGAGCCGGAATCAGTAGGAGAGGTCAGAGCCAGATTCAGACTAAAAGGTCAGAGCCGGAATCAGACTGAGAGGTCAGAGCCGGAATCAGACTGAGAGGTCAGAGCCAGAATCAGACTGAGAGGTCAGAGCCGGAATTAAACTGAGAGGTCAGAGCCGGAATAAGACTGTGAGGTCAGAGCCGGAATCAGACTGAGAGGTCAGAGCCGGAATCAGACTGAGAGGTCAGAGCCGGAATCAGACTGAGAGGTCAGAGCAAGAATCAGTATGAGAGGTCAGAGCCGGAATCAGACTGAGAGGTCAGAGCCGGAATCAGTAGGAGAGGTCAGAGCCAGAATCAGACTAAAAGGTCAGAGCTGGAATCAGACTGAGAGGTCAGAGCCAGAATCAGACTGAGAGGTCAGAGCCGGAATCAGTAGGAGAGGTCAGAGCCGGAATCAGACTCAGAGGTCAGAGCTGGAATCAGACTGAGAGGTCAGAGCCGGAATAAGTATGAGAGGTCAGAGCCGGAATTAGACTGAGAGGTCAGGGCTTGAATCAGATTGATAGGTCAGAGCCAGAATCAGACTGAGAGGTCAGAGCAAGAATCAGTATGAGAGGTCAGAGCCAGAATCAGTATGAGAGGTCAGAATCGGAATCAGTCGGAGAGGTCAGAGCCGGAATCAGACTGAGAGGTCAAAGCCGGAATCAGACTGAGAGGTCAGAGCCGGAATCAGACTGAGAGGTCAGAGCCGGAATAAGTATGAGAGGTCAGAGCCGGAATTAGACTGAGAGGTCAGGGCTTGAATCAGATTGATAGGTCAGAGCCAGAATCAGACTGAGAGGTCAGAGCAAGAATCAGTACGAGAGGTCAGAGCCAGAATCAGTATGAGAGGTCAGAATCGGAATCAGACTGAGAGGTCAGAGCCGGAATCAGACTGAGAAGTCAGAGCCAGAATCAGACTGAGAGGTCAGAGCCAGAATGAGACTGAGAGGTTAGAGCCAGAATCAGACTGAGAGGTCAGAGCCAGAATCAGACTGAGAGGTCAGAGCCAGAATCAGACTAAGAGGTCAGAGCTGGAATCAGACTAAGAGGTAGAGCCGGAATCAGGCTGAGAGGTCAGAGCCGGAATCAGACTGAGAGGTCAGAGCCGGAATCAGACTGAGAGGTCAGAGCCAGAATCAGACTGAGAGGTTAGAGCCAGAATCAGACTGAGAGGTCAGAGCCGGAATCAGACTGAGAGGTCAGAGCCGGAATCAGACTGAGAGGTCAGAGCCGGAATCAGACTGAGAGGTCAGAGCCGGAATCAGACTGAGAGGTCAGAGCCGGAATAAGTATGAGAGGTCAGAGCCGGAATCAGACTGAGATGTCAGGGCTTGAATCAGATTGATAGGTCAGAGCCAGAATCAGACTGAGAGGTCAGAGCAAGAATCAGTATGAGAGGTCAGAGCCGGAATCAGTATGAGAGGTCAGAATCGGAATCAGACTGAGAGGTCAGAGCCGGAATCAGACTGAGAAGTCAGAGCCAGAATCAGACTGAGAGGTCAGAGCCGGAATCAGACTGAGAAGTCAGAGCCAGAATCAGACTGAGAGGTCAGAGCCAGAATCAGAATGAGAGGTCAGAGCCGGAATCAGACTGGGAGGTCAGAGACGGAATTAGTAGGAGAGGTCAGAGCTGGAATCAGTAGGAGAGGTCAGAGCCAGAATCAGACTGAGAGGTCAGAACCAGAATCAGACTAGGAGGTCAGAGCCGGAATAAGACTGAGAGGTCAGAGCCAGAATCAGAATGAGAGGTCAGAGCCGGAATCAGACTGGGAGATCAGAGCCGGAATCAGACTGAGAGGTCAGAGCCGGAATCAAACTGAGAGGTCAGATCCGGAATCAGACTGAGAGGTCAGAGCCAGATTTAGGCTGAGATGTCAGAGCCGAAATCAGACTGAGAGGTCAGAGCCAGAATCAGACTGATAGGTCAGAGCCGGAATCAGTGGGAGAGGTCAGAGCCGGAATCAGACTGAGAGGTCAGAGCCGGAATCAGACTGAGAGGTCAGAGCCGGAATCAGACTGAGAGGTCAGAGCCAGAATCAGACTGAGAAGTCAGAGACGGAATCAGACTGAAAGGTCAGAGCCAGAATCAGACTGAGAGGTTAGAGCCAGAATCAGTATGAAAGGCCAGAGCTGGAATCAGACTGAAAGGTCAGAGCCGGAATAAGGCTGAGAGGTCAGAGTCGGAGTCAGACTGAGAGGTCAGAGCCAGAATCAGTATGAGAGGTCAGTGCCCGAATCAGACTGAGAGGTCAGAGCCAGAATCAGAATGAGAGGTCAGAGCAAGAATCAGACTGAGAGGTCAGAGCCGGAAACAGACTGAGAGATCAGAGCCAGAATAAGACAGAGAGGTCAGAGAAAGAATCAGTATAAGAGGTAAGAGCCAGAATCAGACTGAGAGGTAAAAGCCAGAATCAGACTGAGAGGTCAGAGCCAGAATCAGACTGAGAGGTCAAAACCAGAATCAGACTGAGAGGTCAGAGCTGGAATCAGACTAAGAGGTCAGAGCCGGAATCAGACTGAGAGGTCAGAGCCGGAATTAGACTGAGAGGTCAGAGTAGGAGTAACACTGAGAGGTCAGAGCCGGAATAAGACTGAGAGGTCAGAGCCAGAATCAGACTGAATGGTCATGGCAAGAATCAGACTGAGAGGTCAGAGCCAGAATCAGACTGAGAGGTCCGAGCCAGAATCAGTATGAGAGGTCAGAGCCGGAATCAGACTGAGAGTTCAGAGCCGGAATCAGACTGAGAGGTCAGAGCCGGAATCAGACTGAGAGGTCAGAGCCAGAATCAGTACAAGAGGTCAGAGCCAGAATCATTTTGAGGGGTCAGAGCCGGAATCAGACTGAGAGGTCAGAGCCAGAATAAGACTGAGAGGTCAGAGCCGGAATCAGTAGGAGAGGCCAGAGCCGGAATCAGACTAAGAGGTCAGAGCTGGAATCAGACTGAGAGGTCAGAGCCGGAATCAGACTGAGAGGTCAGAGCCGGAATCAGACTGAGAGGTCAGAGCCGGAATCAGACTGAAAGGTCAGAGCCAGAATCAGACTGAGAGGTTAGAGCCAGAATCAGTATGAAAGGTCAGAGCTGGAATCAGACTGAAAGGTCAGAGCCGGAATAAGGCTGAGAGGTCAGAGTCGGAGTCAGACTGAGAGGTCAGAGCCAGAATCAGTATGAGAGGTCAGTGCCCGAATCAGACTGAGAGGTCAGAGCCAGAATCAGAATGAGAGGTCAGAGCAAGAAACAGACTGAGAGGTCAGAGCCGGAAACAGACTGATAGGTCAGAGCTGGAATAAGTCAGAGAGGTCAGAGAAAGAATCAGTATAAGAGGTCAGAGCCAGAATCAGACTGAGAGGTCAGGGCAAGAATCAGACTGAGAAGTCAGTGCCAGAATCAGTATGAGAGGTCAGAGCCAGAATCAGGCTGAGAGGTCCTAGCCAGAATCAGTATGAGAGGTCAGAGCCGGAATCAGACTGAGAGGTCAGAGCTGGAATCAGACTGAGAGGTCAGAGCCGGAATCAGACTAAGAAATCAGAGCCGGAATCAGTAGGAGAGGTCAGAGCCAGAATCAGACTGAGAGGTCAGAGCAAGAGTCAGACGGAGAAGTCAAAGCCAGAATCAGTATGAGTAGTCAGAGCCAGAATCAGTTTTAGAGGTCAGAGCCGGAATCAGTAGGAGAGGTCAGAGCCGGAATCAGATTGAGAGGTCAGAGCCAGAATCTGACTGAGAGGTCAGAGCCAGAATCAGACTGAGAGGTCAGAGCCAGATTCAGACTGAAAGGTAAGAGCAGGAATCAGACTGAGAGTTCAAAGCTGGAATCAGCCTGAGAGGTTAGAGCCAGAATCAGTATGACTGGTCAAAGCCGGAATCAGACTGAGAGGTCAGAGCCAGAATCAGACTAAGAGGTCAGAGCTGGAATCAGACTGAGAGCTCAGAGCCAGATTTAGGCTGAGATGTCAGAGCCGAAATCAGACTGAGAGGTCAGAGCAAGAATCAGACTGAAAAGTCAGAGCCGGAATCAGACTGAAAGGTCAGAGCCAGAATCAGACTGAGAGGTCAGAGCCAGAATCAGACTGAGAGGTCAGAGCCAGAATCAGACTGAGAGGTCAGAGCCGGAATCAGACTGAGAGGTCAGAGCCAGAATCAGACTGAGAGGTCAGAGCCAGAATCAGTATGACAGGTCAGAGCTGGAATCAGACGGAGAGGTCAGAGCCAGAATCAGACTAAGAGGTCAGAGCTGGAATCAGACTGAGAGGTCAGAGCCAGATTTAGGCTGAGATGTCAGAGCCGAAATCAGACTGAGAGGTCAGAGCCAGAATCAGACTGAAAAGTCAGAGCCGGAATCAGACTGAAAGGTCAGAGCCAGAATCAGACTGAGAGGTCAGAGCTCGAATCAGACTGAGAGGTCAGAGCCAGAATCAGAATGAGAAGTCAGAGCAAGAATCAGACTGAGAGGTCAGAGCCGGAAACAGACTGAGAGGTCAGAGCCGGAATCAGACTGAAAGGTCAGAGCCAGAATCAGACTGAGAGGTTAGAGCCAGAATCAGTATGAAAGGTCAGAGTTGGAATCAGACTGAAAGGTCAGAGCCGAAATAAGGCTGAGAGGACAGAGTCGGAGTCAGACTGAGAGGTCAGAGCCAGAATCAGTATGAGAGGTCAGTGCCCGAATCAGACTGAGAGGTCAGAGCCAGAATCAGAATGAGAGGTCAGAGCAAGAAACAGACTGAGAGGTCAGAGCCGGAAACAGACTGATAGGTCAGAGCTGGAATAAGTCAGAGAGGTCAGAGAAAGAATCAGTATAAGAGGTCAGAGCCAGAATCAGACTGAGAGGTCAAAGCCAGAATCAGACTGAGAGGTCAGAGCCAGAATCAGACTGAGTGGTCAAAACCAAAATCAGACTGAGAGGTCAGAGCTGGAATCAGACTAAGAGGTCAGAGCCGGAATCAGACTGAGAGGTCAGAGCCGGAATTAGACTGAGAGGTCAGAGCCGGAGTAACACTGAGAGGTCAGAGCCGGAATAAGACTGAGAGGTCAGAGCCAAAATCAGACTGAGAGGTCAGGGCAAGAATCAGACTGAGAAGTCAGTGCAAGAATCAGTATGAGAGGTCAGAGCCAGAATCAGGCTGAGAGGTCCTAGCCAGAATCAGTTTGAGAGGTCAGAGCCGGAATCAGACTGAGAGGTCAGAGCCAGAATCAGACTGAGAGGTCAGAGCCGGAATCAGACAAAGAGGTCAGAGCCGGAATCAGACTGAGAGGTCAGAGCCAGAATCAGTACAAGAGGTCAGAGCCAGAATCATTTTGAGGGGTCAGAGCCGGAATCAGACTGAGAGGTCAGAGCCAGAATAAGACTGAGAGGTCAGAGCCGGAATCAGTAGGAGAGGCCAGAGCCGGAATCAGACTAAAAGGTCAGAGCTGGAATCAGACTGAGAGGTCAGAGCCGGAATCAGACTGAGAGGTCAGAGCGGGAATCAGACTGAGAGGTCTGAGCCGGAATCAGACTAAGAGGTCAGAGCCGGAATCAGTATTAGAGGACAGAGCCGTAATCAGTAAGAGAGGTCAAAGCCGGAATCAGACTGAAAGGTCAGAACCAGCATCAGACTGAGAGGTCAGAGCTGGAATCAGACTGAGAGGTCAGAGCCGGAATCAGACTAAGAAATCAGAGCCGGAATCAGTAGGAGAGGTCAGAGTCGGAATCCGTAGGAGAGGTCAGAACCATAATCAGACTAAGAGGTCAGAGCCAGAATCAGACTGAGAGGTCAGAGCAAGAGTCAGACGGAGAAGTCAAAGCCAGAATCAGTATGAGTAGTCAGAGCCAGAATCAGTTTTAGAGGTCAGAGCCGGAATCAGTAGGAGAGGTCAGAGCCGGAATCAGATTGCGAGGTCAGAGCCAGAATCTGACTGAGAGGTCAGAGCCAGAATCAGACTGAGAGGTCAGAGCCAGATTCAGACTGAAAGGTAAGAGCAGGAATCAGACTGAGAGTTCAAAGCTGGAATCAGCCTGAGAGGTTAGAGCCAGAATCAGAATGAGAAGTCAGAGCAAGAATCAGACTGAGAGGTCAGAGCCGGAAACAGACTGAGAGGTCAGAGCCAGAATCAGACTGAGAGGTCAAAACCAGAATCAGACTGAGAGGTCAAAACCAGAATCAGACTGAGAGGTCAGAGCTGGAATCAGACTAAGAGGTCAGACCCGGAATCAGGCTGAGAGGTCAGAGCCGGAATCAGACTGAGAAGTCAGAGCCAGAATCAGACTGAGAGGTCAGAGCAAGAATCAGACTGAGAAGTCAAAGCCAGAATCAGTATGAGTAGTCAGAGCCAGAATCAGTATCAGAGGTCAGAGCCGGAATCAGTAGAAGAGGTCAGAGCCGGAATCAGACTGAGAGGTCAGAGCCAGAATCTGACTGAGAGGTCAGAGCCAGAATCAGACTGAGAGGTCAGAGCCAGATTCAGACTGAAAGGTAAGAGCCAGAATCAGACTGAGAGTTCAAAGCCGGAATCAGCCTGAGAGGTTAGAGCCAGAATCAGTATGACTGGTCAAAGCCGGAATCAGACTGAGAGGTCAGAGCCAGAATCAGACTAAGAGGTCAGAGCTGGAATCAGACTGAGAGGTCAGAGCCAGATTTAGGCTGAGATGTCAGAGCCGAAATCAGACTGAGAGGTCAGAGCCAGAATCAGACTGAAAAGACAGAGCCGGAATCAGACTGAAAGGTCAGAGCCAGAATCAGACTGAGAGGTTAGAGCCAGAATCAGTATGACAGGTCAGAGCTGGAATCAGACGGAGAGGTCAGAGCCAGAATCAGACTAAGAGGACAGAGCTGGAATCAGACTGAGAGGTCAGAGCCAGATTTAGGCTGAGATGTTAGAGCCGAAATCAGACTGAGAGGTCAGAGCCAGAATCAGACTGAAAAGTCAGAGCCGGAATCAGACTGAAAGGTCAGAGCCAGAATCAGACTGAGAGGTCAGAGCTCGAATCAGACTGAGAGGTCAGAGCCAGAATCAGAATGAGAAGTCAAAACCAGAATCAGACTGAGAGGTCAGAGCTGGAATCAGACTTAGAGGTCAGACCCGGAATCAGGCTGAGAGGTCAGAGCCGGAATCAGACTGAGAAGTCAGAGCCAGAATCAGTATGAGAGGTCAGAGCCAGAATCCGGCTGAGAGGTCCGAGCCAGAATCAGTATGAGAGGTCAGAGCCGGAATCAGACTGAGAGGTCAGAGCCAGAATCAGTACAAGAGGTCAGAGCCAGAATCATATTGAGGGGTCAGAGCCGGAATCAGACTGAGAGGTCAGAGCTGGAATCAGACTGAGATGTCAGAGCCAGAATCAGTACAAGAGGTCAGAGCCAGAATCAGAATGAGAGGTCAGAGCAAGAATATGACTGAGAGGTCAGAGCCGGAAACAGACTGAGAGGTCAGAGCCAGAATAAGACTGAGAGGTCAGAGCTGGAATCAGACTAAGAGGTCAGAGCCGGAATGAGTAGGAGAGGTCAGAGCCGGAATCAGACTGAGAGGTCAGAACCAGAATCAGACTAAGAGGTCAGAGCCGGAATCAGACTGAGAGGTCAGAGCAAGAATCAGACTGAGAAGTCAGAGCCAGAATCAGTATGACAGGTCAGAGCCGGAATCAGACTGAGAGGTCAGAGCCGGAAACAGACTGAGAGGTTAGAGCCGGAATCAGACTGAGAGGTCAGGGCTTGAAACAGATTGATAGGTCAGAGCCAGAATCAGACTGAGAGGTTAGAGCCAGAATCAGAATGAGAGGTCAGAGTCGGAATCAAACTGGGAGATCAGAGCCGGAATCAGACTGAGAGGTCAGAGCCGGAATCAAACTGAGAGGTCAGGGCTTGAAACAGATTGATAGGTCAGAGCCAGAATCAGACTGAGAGGTTAGAGCCAGAATCAGAATGAGAGGTCAGAGTCGGAATCAGACTGGGAGATCAGAGCCGGAATCAGACTGAGAGGTCAGAGCCGGAATCAGACTGAGAGGTCAGAGCCGGAATCAGACTGAGAGGTCAGAGCCAGATTTAGGCTGAGATGTCAGAGCCGAAATAAGACTGAGAGGTCAGAGCCAGAATCAGACTGAGAGGTCAGAGCTGGAATCAGACTAAGAGGTCAGAGCCGGAATGAGTAGGAGAGGTCAGAGCCGGAATCAGACTGAGAGGTCAGAACCAGAATCAGACTAAGAGGTCAGAGCCGGAATCAGACTGAGAGGTCAGAGCAAGAATCAGACTGAGAAGTCAGAGCCAGAATCAGTATGACAGGTCAGAGCCGGAATCAGACTGAGAGGTCAGAGCCGGAAACAGACTGAGAGGTTAGAGCCGGAATCAGACTGAGAGGTCAGGGCTTGAAACAGATTGATAGGTCAGAGCCAGAATCAGACTGAGAGGTTAGAGCCAGAATCAGAATGAGAGGTCAGAGTCGGAATCAAACTGGGAGATCAGAGCCGGAATCAGACTGAGAGGTCAGAGCCGGAATCAAACTGAGAGGTCAGGGCTTGAAACAGATTGATAGGTCAGAGCCAGAATCAGACTGAGAGGTTAGAGCCAGAATCAGAATGAGAGGTCAGAGTCGGAATCAGACTGGGAGATCAGAGCCGGAATCAGACTGAGAGGTCAGAGCCGGAATCAGACTGAGAGGTCAGAGCCGGAATCAGACTGAGAGGTCAGAGCCAGATTTAGGCTGAGATGTCAGAGCCGAAATAAGACTGAGAGGTCAGAGCCAGAATCAGACTGAGAGGTCAGAGCCGGAATCAGTAGGAGAGGTCAGAGCCGGAATCAGACTGAGAGGTCAGAGCCGGAATCAGACTGAGAGGTCAGAGCCGGAATCAGACTGAAAGGTCAGAGCCGGAATCAGACTGAGAGGTCAGAGCCAGATTTAGGCTGAGATGTCAGAGCCGAAATCAGACTGAGAGGTCAGAGCCAGAATCAGACTGAGAGGTCAGAGCCGGAATCAGTAGGAGAGGTCAGAGCCGGAATCAGACTGAGAGGTCAGAGCAAGAATCAGTATGAGAGGTCAGAACCGGAATCAGACTGAGATTTCAGAGTCGGAGTCAGACTGAGAGGTCAGAGCCAGAATCAGTATGAGAGGTCAGTGCCCGAATCAGACTGAGAGGTCTGAGCCAGAATCAGAATGAGAGGTCAGAGCAAGAATCAGACTGAGAGGTCAGAGCCGGAAACAGACTGAGAGGTCATAGCCAGAATAAGACAGAGAGGTCAGAGAAAGAATCAGTATAAGAGGTCAGAGCCAGAATCAGACTGAGAGGTCAAAGCTAGAATCAGACTGAGAGGTCATAGCCAGAATAAGACAGAGAGGTCAGAGCTGGAATCAGACTAAGAGGTCAGAGCCGGAATCAGACTGAGAGGTCAGAGCCGGAATTAGACTGAGAGGTCAGAGCCGGAGTAACACTCAGAGGTCAGAGCCGGAATAAGACTGAGAGGTCAGAGCCAGAATCAGACTGAGAGGTCAGGGCAAGAATCAGACTGAGAGGTCAGAGCCAGAATCAGACTGAGAGATCAGAGACGGAATCAGATTGAGAGGTCAGAGTCGGAGTCAGACTGAGAGGTCAGAGCCAGAATCAGTATGAGAGGTCAGAGCCCGAATCAGACTGAGAAATCAGAGCCAGAATCAGACTGAGAGGTCAGAGCCGGAATCAGACTAAGAGGTCAGAGTCGGAATCAGACTGAGAGGTCAGAGCCAGAATCAGTACAAGAGGTCAGAGCCAGAATCATTTTGAGGGGTCAGAGCCGGAATCAGACTGAGAGGTCAGAGCCAGAATTAGATTGAGAGGTAGGAGCCGGAATCAGTAGGAGAGGCCAGAGCCGGAATAAGACTAAGAGGTCAGAGCTGGAATCAGACTGAGAGGTCAGAGCCGGAATCAGACTGAGAGGTTAGAGCGGGAATCAGACTGAGAGGTCTGAGCCGGAATCAGACTGAGAGGTCAGAGCCAGAATCAGACTGAGAAGTCAGAGCCAGAATCAGACTGAAAGGTCAGAGCCAGAATCAGACTGAGAGGTTAGAGCTGGAATCAGTATGAAAGGTCAGAGCTGGAATCAGACTGAGAGGTCAGTGCCGGAATAAGACTGAGAGGTCAGAGCCAGAATCAGTATGAGAGGTCAGTTCCCGAATCAGACTGAGAGGTCAGAGCCAGAATCAGAATGAGAGGTCAGAGCAAGAATCAGACTGAGAGTTCAGAGCCGGAAACAGACTGAGAGGTCAGAGCCAGAATAAGACAGAGAGGTCAGAGTAAGAATCAGTATAAGAGGTCAGAGCCAGAATCAGACTGAGAGGTCAAAGCCAGAATCAGACTGAGAGGTCAGAGCCAGAATTAGACTGAGAGGTCAAAACCAGAATCGGAATGAGAGGTCAGAGCCAGAATCAGACTGAGAGTCAGGGCAAGAATCAGACTGAGAAGTCCGTGCCAGAATCAGTATGAGAGGTCAGAGCCAGAATCAGGCTGAGAGGTCCTAGCCAGAATCAGTATGAGAGGTCAGAGCCGGAATCAGACTGAGAGGTCAGAGCCAGAATCAGACTGAGAGGTCAGAGCCGGAATCAGACTAAGAGGTCAGAGCCGGAATCAGACTGAGAGGTCAGAGCCAGAATCAGTACAAGAGGTCAGAGCCAGAATCATTTTGAGGGGTCAGAGCCGGAAACAGACTGAGAGGTCAGAGCCAGAATAAGACTGAGAGGTCAGAGCCGGAATCAGTAGGAGAGGCCAGAGCCGGAATCAGACTAAGAGGTCAGACCTGGAATCAGACTGAGAGGTCAGAGACGGAATCAGACTGAGCGGTCAGAGCGGGAATCAGACTGAGAGGTCTGAGCCGGAATCAGACTAAGAGGTCAGAGCCGGAATCAGTATTAGAGGTCAGAGCCGTAATCAGTAGGAGAGGTCAAAGCCGGAATCAGACTGAAAGGTCAGAACCAGAATCAGACTGAGAGGTCAGAGCTGGAATCAGACTGAGAGGTCAGAGCCGGAATCAGACTAAGAAATCAGAGCCGGAATCAGTAGGAGAGGTCAGAGCCGGAATCCGTAGGAGAGGTCAGAGCCATAATCAGACAAAGAGGTCAGAGCCAGAATCAGACTGAGAGGTCAGAGCAAGAATCAGACTGAGAAGTCAGAGCCAGAATCAGTATGAGTAGTCAGAGCCAGAATCAGTATCAGAGGTCAGAGCCGGAATCAGAAGGAGAGGTCAGAGCCGGAATCAGACTGAGAGGTCAGAGCCAGAATCTGACTGAGAGGTCGGAGCCAGAATCAGACTGAGAGGTCAGAGCCAGATTCAGACTGAAAGGTAAGAGCCGGAATCAGACTGAGAGGTCAGGGCTTGAATCAGACTAAGAGGTCAGAGCCAGAATCAGACTGAGAGGTCAGAGCAAGAATCAGTATGAGAGGTCAGAGCCAGAATCAGTATGAGAGGTCAGAACCAGAATCAGACTGAGAGGGCAGAGCCGGAATCAGACTGAGAAGTCAGAGCCAGAATCAGACTGAGAGGTCAGAGCCGGAATCAGACTGAGAATTTAGAGCCAGAATCAGACGGAGAGGTCAGAGCCAGAATCAGAATGAGAGGTCTGAGCCGGAATCAGACTGGGAGGTCAGAGCAGGAATCAGTAGGAGAGGTCAGAGCCGGAATCAGACTGAGAGGTCAGAGCCAGAATCAGACTGAGAGGTCAGAGCCGGAATCAGACTGAGAGGTCAGAGCCAGAATCAGACTGAGAAGTCAGCGCAAGAATCAGTCCGTGAAGTCAAAGCCAGAATCAGTATGAGAGGTCACAGCCAAAATAAGAGTGAGAGGTCAGAGCCGGAATCAGTATGAGAGGTCAGAGCCAGAATCAGGCTGAGATGTCAGAGCCGAAATCAGACCGAGAGGTCAGAGCCAGAATCAGACTGAGAGGTCAGAGTCGGAATCAGTGGGAGAGGTCAGAGCCTGAATCAGACTGAGAGGTCAGAGCCAGAATAAGACAGAGAGGTCAGAGAAAGAATCAGTATAAGAGGTCAGAGCCAGAATCAGACTGAGAGGTCAAAGCCAGAATCAGACTGCGAAGTCAGAGCCAGAATCAGACTGAGAGGTCAGAGCCAGAATCAGAATGAGAGGTCAGAGCGGGAATCAGACTGGGAGGTCAGATCTGGAATTAGTAGGAGAGGTCAGAGCCGGAATCAGTAGGAGAGGACAGAGCCGGAATCAGACTGAGAGGTCAGAGCCGGAATCAGTAGGAGAGGTCAGAGCCGGAATCAGACTGAGAGGTCAGAGCCAGAATCAGTCGGTGAAGTCAAAGCCAGAATCAGTATGAGAGGTCACAGCCAAAATAAGAGTGAGAGGTCAGAGCCGGAATCAGTATGAGAGGTCAGAGCCAGAATCAGGCTGAGATGTCACAGCCGAAATCAGACCGAGAGGTCAGAGCCAGAATCAGACTGAGAGGTCAGAGTCGGAATCAGTAGGAGAGGTCAGAGCCTGAATCAGACTGAGAGGTCAGAGCCAGAATAAGACAGAGAGGTCAGAGAAAGAATCAGTATAAGAGGTCAGAGCCAGAATCAGACTGAGAGGTCAAAGCCAGAATCAGACTGCGAAGTCAGAGCCAGAATCAGACTGAGAGGTCAGAGCCAGAATCAGAATGAGAGGTCAGAGCGGGAATCAGACTGGGAGGTCAGAGCTGGAATTAGTAGGAGAGGTCAGAGCCGGAATCAGTAGGAGAGGACAGAGCCGGAATCAGACTGAGAGGTCAGAGCCAGAATCAGAATGAGAAGTCAAAACCAGAATCAGACTGAGAGGTCAGAGCTGGAATCAGACTTAGAGGTCAGACCCGGAATCAGGCTGAGAGGTCAGAGCCGGAATCAGACTGAGAAGTCAGAGCCAGAATCAGTATGAGAGGTCAGAGCCAGAATCCGGCTGAGAGGTCCGAGCCAGAATCAGTATGAGAGGTCAGAGCCGGAATCAGACTGAGAGGTCAGAGCCAGAATCAGTACAAGAGGTCAGAGCCAGAATCATATTGAGGGGTCAGAGCCGGAATCAGACTGAGAGGTCAGAGCTGGAATCAGACTGAGATGTCAGAGCCAGAATCAGTACAAGAGGTCAGAGCCAGAATCAGAATGAGAGGTCAGAGCAAGAATATGACTGAGAGGTCAGAGCCGGAAACAGACTGAGAGGTCAGAGCCAGAATAAGACTGAGAGGTCAGAGCTGGAATCAGACTAAGAGGTCAGAGCCGGAATGAGTAGGAGAGGTCAGAGCCGGAATCAGACTGAGAGGTCAGAGCCGGAATAAGTGTAAGAGTTCAGAGCCGGAATCAGACTGAGAGGTCAGAGCCAGAATCAGACTGAGAAGTCAGAGACAGAATCAGACTGAGAGGTTAGAGCCAGAATTAGTATGTCTGGTCAGAGCCGGAATCAGACTGAGAGGACAGAGCCAGAATCAGACTAAGAGGTCAGAGCTGGAATCAGACTAAGTGGTCAGAGCCGGAATCAGTAGGAGAGGTCAGAGCCGTAATTAGTCGGAGAGGTCAGAGCCGGAATCAGACTGAGAGGTCAGAACCAGAATCAGACTAAGAGGTCAGAGCCGGAATCAGACTGAGAGGTCAGAGCAAGAATCAGACTGAGAAGTCAGAGCCAGAATCAGTATGACAGGTCAGAGCCGGAATCAGACTGAGAGGTCAGAGCCGGAAACAGACTGAGAGGTTAGAGCCAGAATGAGACAGAGAGGTCAGAGAAAGAATCAGACTGAGAGGTCAGAGCCGGAATCAGACTGAGAGGTCAGAGCCAGAAGCAGACTGAGAGGTCAGAGCCAGAATCAGACTGAGAGGTCAGAGCCGGAATAAGTGTAAGAGTTCAGAGCCGGAATCAGACTGAGAGGTCAGAGCCAGAATCAGACTGAGAAGTCAGAGACAGAATCAGACTGAGAGGTTAGAGCCAGAATTAGTATGTCTGGTCAGAGCCGGAATCAGACTGAGAGGACAGAGCCAGAATCAGACTAAGAGGTCAGAGCTGGAATCAGACTAAGTGGTCAGAGCCGGAATCAGTAGGAGAGGTCAGAGCCGTAATTAGTCGGAGAGGTCAGAGCCGGAATCAGACTGAGAGGTCAGAGTCGGAATCAGACAGAGAGGTCAGAGCCGGAATCAGACTGAGAGGTCAGAGCCGGAATCAGACTGAGAGGTCAGAGCAAGAATCAGTATGAGATGTCAGAGCCAGAATCAGTATGAGAGGTCAGAACCGGAATCAGACTGAGAGTTCAGAGCTGGAATCAGACTGAGAAGTCAGAGCCAGAATCAGACTGAGAGGTTAGAGCCAGAATCAGACTAAGAGGTCAGAGCTGGAATCAGACTAAGAGGTCAGAGCTGGAATCAGACTAAGAGGTCAGAGCCGGAATGAGTAGGAGAGGTCAGAGCCGGAATCAGACTGAGAGGTCAGAGCAAGAATCAGACTGAGAAGTCAGAGCCAGAGGTCAGTGTATGACAGGTCAGAGCCGGAATCAGACTGAGAGGTCAGAGCCGGAAACAGACTGAGAGGTCAGAGCCAGAATGGGACAGAGAGGTCAGAGAAAGAATCAGACTGAGAGGTCAGAGCCGGAATCAGACTGAGAGGTCAGAGCCAGAATCAGACTGAGAGGTCAGAGCCAGAATCAGACTGAGAGGTCAGAGCCGGAATAAGTGTGAGAGATCAGAGCCGGAATCAGACTGAGAGGTCAAAGCCAGAATCAGACTGAGAAGTCAGAGACAGAATCAGACTGAGAGGTTAGAGCCAGAATCAGTATGACTGGTCAGAGCCGGAATCAGCCTGAGAGGACAGAGCCAGAATCAGACTAAGATTTCAGAGCTGGAATCAGACTAAGTGGTCAGAGCCGGAATCAGTAGGAGAGGTCAGAGCCGTAATCAGTCGGAGAGGTCAGAGCCGGAATCAGACTGAGAGGTCAGAGTCGGAATCAAACTGAGAGGTCAGAGCCGGAATCAGACTGAGAGGTCAGAGCCGGAATCAGACTGAGAGGTCAGAGCCGGAATCAGACTGAGAGGTCAGAGCAAGAATCAGTATGAGAGGTCAGAACCGGAATCAGACTGAGAGTTCAGAGCCGGAATCAGACTAAGAGGTCAGAGCCGGAAGAAGACTGAGAAGTCAGAGCCATAGTCAGACTGAGAAGTCAGAGACAGAATCAGACTGAAAGGTTAGAGCCAGAATCAGTATGACTGGTCAGAGCCGGAATCAGACTGAGAGGGCAGAGCCAGAATCAGACTAAGAGCTCAGAGCCGGAATCAGACTAAGTGGTCAGAACAAGAATCAGACTATGAGGTCAGAGCCGGAATAAGTGTGAAAGATCAGAGCCGTAATCAGACTGAGAGGTCAGAGCCAGAATCAGACTGAGAAGTCAGAGACAGAATCAGACTGAGAGGTCAGAGCAAGAATCAGTATGAGAGGTCAGAGCCAGAATCAGTATGAGAGGTCAGAACCGGAATCAGACTGAGAAGTCAGAGCCAGAATCAGACTGAGAGGTCAGAGCCGGAATCAGACTGAGAAGTCAGAGCCAGAGTCAGACTGAGAGGTCAGAGCCAGAATCAGAATGAGAGGTCAGAGCCGGAATCAGACTGAGAGGTCAGAGCTGGAATTAGTAGGAGAGGTCAGAGCCGCAATCAGTAGGAGAGGTCAGAGCCGGAATCAGACTGAGAGGTCAGAACAAGAATCAGACTGAGAGGTCAGAGCCAGAATCAGACTGAGAAGTCAGAGCCAGAATAAGACTGAGAGGTCAGAGCTGGAATCTGACTGAGAGGTCAGAGCCAGAAAAAGCCTGAGAGGTCAGAGTCGGAGTCAGACTAAGAGGTCAGAGCCAGAATCAGTATGAGAGGTCAGAGCCCGAATCAGGCTGAGAGGTCAGAGCCGGAATCAGACTGAAAAGTCAGAGCCAGAATCAGACTGAGAGGTCAGAGCAAGAATCAGACTGAGAAGTCAAAGCCAGAATCAGTATGAGTAGTCAGAGCCAGAATCAGTATCAGAGGTCAGAGCCGGAATCAGTAGGAGAGGTCAGAGCCGGAATCAGACTGAGAGGTCAGAGCCAGAATCTGACTGAGCGGTCAGAGCCAGAATCAGACTGAGAGGTCAGAGCCAGATTCAGACTGAAAGGTAAGAGCCGGAATCAGACTGAGAGTTCAAAGCCGGAATCAGCCTGAGAGGTTAGAGCCAGAATCAGTATGACTGGTCAAAGCCGGAATCAGACTGAGAGGTCAGAGCCAGAATCAGACTAAGAGGTCAGAGCTGGAATCAGAATGAAAAGTCAGAGCCGGAATCAGACTGAAAGGTCAGAGCCAGAATCAGACTGAGAGGTTAGAGCCAGAATCAGTATGACAGGTCAGAGCTGGAATCAGACGGAGAGGTCAGAGCCAGAATCAGACTAAGAGGACAGAGCTGGAATCAGACTGAGAGCTCAGAGAAAGATTTAGGCTGAGATGTCAGAGCCGAAATCAGACTGAGAGGTCAGAGCCAGAATCAGACTGAAAAGTCAGAGCCTGAATCAGACTGAAAGGTCAAAGCCAGAATCAGACTGAGAGGTTAGAGCCAGAATCAGTATGACAGGTCAGAGCTGGAATCAGACGGAGAGGTCAGAGCCAGAATCAGACTAAGAGGTCAGAGCTGGAATCAGACTGAGAGGTCAGAGCCAGATTTAGGCTGAGATGTCAGAGCCGAAATCAGACTGAGAGGTCAGAGCCAGAATCAGACTGAAAAGTCAGAGCCGGAATCAGACTGAAAGGTCAGAGCCAGAATCAGACTGAGAGGTCAGAGCTCGAATCAGACTGAGAGGTCAGAGCCAGAATCAGACTGAGAGGTCAAAACCAGAATCAGACTGAGAGGTCAGAGCTGGAATCAGACTAAGAGGTCAGACCCGGAATCAGGCTGAGAGGTCAGAGCCGGAATCAGACTGAGAAGTCAGAGCCAGAATCAGTATGAGAGGTCAGAGCCAGAATCCGGCTGAGAGGTCCGAGCCAGAATCAGTATGAGAGGTCAGAGCCGGAATCAGACTGAGAGGTCAGAGCCAGAATCAGTACAAGAGGTCAGAGCCAGAATCATATTGAGGGGTCAGAGCCGGAATCAGACTGAGAGGTCAGAGCCGGAATCAGACTGAGATGTCAGAGCCAGAATCAGTGCAAGAGGTCAGAGCCAGAATCAGAATGAGAGGTCAGAGCAAGAATATGACTGAGAGGTCAGAGCCGGAAACAGACTGAGAGGTCAGAGCCAGAATAAGACTGAGAGGTCAGAGTTGGAATCAGACAAAGAGGTCAGAGCCGGAATTAGACTGAGAGGTCAAAGCCGGAATCAGTAGGAGAGGTCAGAGCCGAAATTTAGACTAAGAGGTCAGAGCCGTAATCAGACTGAGAGGTCAGAGCCAGAATCAGACTGAGAAGTCAGAGCCAGAATCAGACTGAGAGGTTAGAGCCAGAATCAGACTAAGAGGTCAGAGCTGGAATC
Source organism: Leptodactylus fuscus (assembly GCF_031893055.1). NCBI lineage: Eukaryota > Metazoa > Chordata > Amphibia > Anura > Leptodactylidae > Leptodactylus > Leptodactylus fuscus. The sequence continues at coordinate 64,743,351 of NC_134274.1, read as the reverse complement.
AGACTAAGAGGTCAGAGCTGGAATCAGACTAAGAGGTCAGAGCCGGAATGAGTAGGAGAGGTCAGATCCGGTATCAGACTGAGAGGTCAGAACCAGAATCAGACTAAGAGGTCAGAGCCGGAATCAGACTGAGAGGTCAGAGCCGGAAACAGACTGAGAGGTCAGAGCCAGAATGAGACAGAGAGGTCAGAGAAAGAATCAGACTGAGAGGTCAGAGCCGGAATCAGACTGAGAGGTCAGAGCCAGAATCAGACTGAGAGGTCAGAGCCAGAATCAGACTGAGAGGTCAGAGCCGGAATAAGTGTGAGAGATCAGAGCCGGAATCAGACTGAGAGGTCAGAGCCGGAATCAGACTGAGAGGTCAGAGCCGGAATCAGACTGAGTGGTCAGAGCCGGAATCAGACTGAGAGGTCAGAGCAAGAATCAGTATGAGAGGTCAGAGCCAGAATCAGTATGAGAGGTCAGAACCGGAATCAGACTGAGAGTTCAGAGCCGGAATCAGACTGAGAGGTCAGAGCCAGAATCAGACTGAGAGGTCAGAGCCGGAATAAGTGTGAGAGATCAGAGCCGGAATCAGACTGAGAGGTCAGAGCCAGAATCAGACTGAGAAGTCAGAGACAGAATCAGACTGAGAGGTCAGAGCTGGAATCAGAGTAAGTGGTCAGAGCCGGAATCAGTAGGAGAGGTCAGAGCCGTATTCAGTCGGAGAGGTCAGAGCCGGAATCAGACTGAGTGGTCAGAGCCGGAATCAGTCTGAGAGGTCAGAGCAAGAATCAGTATGAGAGGTCAGAGCCAGAATCAGTATGAGAGGTCAGAACCGGAATCAGACTGAGAGTTCAGAGCCGGAATCAGACTGAGAAGTCAGAGCCAGAATCAGACTGAGAGGTCAGAGCCGGAAGCAGACTGAGAAGTCAGAGCCATAGTCAGACTGAGAAGTCAGAGACAGAATCAGACTGAGAGGTTAGAGCCAGAATCAGTATGACTGGTCAGAGCCGGAATCAGACTGAGAGGTCAGAGCCAGAATCAGACTAAGAGCTCAGAGCCGGAATCAGACTAAGTGGTCAGAGCCGGAATCAGTAGGAGAGGTCAGAGCCGTAATCAGTCGGAGAGGTCAGAGCCGGAATCAGACTGAGAGGTCAGAACAAGAATCAGACTGAGAGGTCAGAGCCAGAATCAGAATGAGAAGTCAGAGCAAGAATCAGACTGAGAGGTCAGAGCCGGAAACAGACTGAGAGGTCAGAGCCAGAATCAGACTGAGAGGTCAAAACCAGAATCAGACTGAGAGGTCAGAGCTGGAATCAGACTAAGAGGTCAGACCCGGAATCAGGCTGAGAGGTCAGAGCCGGAATCAGACTGAGAAGTCAGAGCCAGAATCAGTATGAGAGGTCAGAGCCAGAATCCGGCTGAGAGGTCCGAGCCAGAATCAGTATGAGAGGTCAGAGCCGGAATCAGACTGAGAGGTCAGAGCCAGAATCAGTACAAGAGGTCAGAGCCAGAATCATATTGAGCGGTCAGAGCCGGAATCAGACTGAGAGGTCAGAGCCGGAATCAGACTGAGATGTCAGAGCCAGAATCAGTACAAGAGGTCAGAGCCAGAATCAGAATGAGAAGTCAGAGCAAGAATATGACTGAGAGGTCAGAGCCGGAAACAGACTGAGAGGTCAGAGCCAGAATAAGACTGAGAGGTCAGAGCTGGAATCAGACAAAGAGGTCAGAGCCGGAATTAGACTGAGAGGTCAAAGTTGGAATCAGTAGGAGAGGTCAGAGCCAAAATTTAGACTAAGAGGTCAGAGCCGGAATCAGACTGAGAGGTCAGAGCCAGAATCAGACTGAGAAGTCAGAGCCAGAATCAGACTGAGAGGTTAGAGCCAGAATCAGACTAAGAGGTCAGAGCTGGAATCAGACTAAGAGGTCAGAGCTGGAATCAGACTAAGGCTGCATTCACACAGAGTAACGGCAGGTGTTTTTTGTGTGTTTTTTGCAAATAGCGCCGCGTTTACGCCGCTTAGCGCCACGTTAACGCCGCGTATACGCCGCGTTAACGCCGCGCTATTTAGCGCTGGCGTTGCCCGGCGTTAACGCGGCGTATACGCAGCGTTAACGCGGCGATACGCGGCGTAAACGCGGCGCTATGTGCAAAAAACACACAAAAAACGCCTGGCGTTACTCTGTGTGAATGCAGCCTAAGAGGTCAGAGCCGGATTGAGTAGGAGAGGTCAGAGCCGGAATCAGACTGAGAGGTCAGAACCAGAATCAGACTAAGAGGTCAGAGCCGGAATCAGACTGAGAGGTCAGAGCAAGAATCAGACCGAGAAGTTAGAGCCAGAATCAGTATGACAGGTCAGAGCCGGAATCAGACTGAGAGGTCAGAGCCGGAAACAGACTGAGAGGTCAGAGTCAGAATGAGACAGAGAGGTCAGAGAAAGAATCAGACTGAGAGGTCAGAGCCGGAATCAGACTGAGAGGTCAGAGCCAGAATCAGACTGAGAGGTCAGAGCCAGAATCAGACTGAGAGGTCAGAGCCGGAATAAGTGTGAGAGATCAGAGCCGGAATCAGACTGAGAGGTCAGAGCCAGAATCAGACTGAGAAGTCAGAGACAATATCAGACTGAGAGGTTAGAGCCAGAATCAGTATGACTGGTCAGAGTCGGAATCAGACTGAGAGGACAGAGCCAGAATCAGACTAAGAGGTCAGAGCTGGAATCAGACTAAGTGGTCAGAGCCGGAATCAGACTGAGAGGTCAGAGCCGTAATCAGTCGGAGAGGTCAGAGCCGGAATCAGACTGAGAGGTCAGAGCCGGAATCAGACTGAGAGGTCAGAGCAAGAATCAGTATGAGAGGTCAGAGCCAGAATCAGTATGAGAGGTCAGAACCGGAATCAGACTGAGAGTTCAGAGCCGGAATCAGACTGAGAGGTCAGAGCAAGAATCAGTATGAGAGGTCAGAGCCAGAATCAGACTGAGAGGTCAGGGCAAGAATCAGACTGAGAAGTCCGTGCCAGAATCAGAACGAGAGGTCAGAGCCAGAATCAGGCTGAGAGGTCCTTGCCAGAATCAGTATGAGAGGTCAGAGTCGGAATCAGACTGGGAGATCAGAGCCGGAATCAGACTGAGAGGTCAGAGCCGGAATCAGACTGAGAGGTCAGAGCCGGAATCAGACTGAGAGGTCAGAGCCAGAATCAGACTGAGAGGTCAGAGCCAGAACAAGACTGAGAGGTCAGAGCCAGAACAAGACTGAGAGGTCAGAGCCAGAATCAGACTGAGAGGTTAGAGCCAGAATAAGTATGATAGGTCAGAGCTGGAATCAGAGTGAGAGGTCAGAGCCTGAACAAGACTGAGAGGTAAGAGCCGGAATCAGACTGAGAGGTCAGAGCCGGAATCAGACTGAGAGGTCAGAGCCGGTATAAGTATGAGAGGTCAGAGCCGGAATCAAACTGAGAGGTCAGGGCTTGAATCAGATTGATAGGTCAGAGCCAGAATCAGACTGAGAGGTTAGAGCCAGAATCAGAATGAGAGGTCAGAGTCGGAATCAGACTGGGAAATCAGAGCCGGAATCAGACTGAGAAGTCAGAGCCAGAATCAGACTGAGAGGTCAGAGCCGGAAGCAGACTGAGAAGTCAGAGCCATAGTCAGACTGAGAAGTCAGAGACAGAATCAGACTGAGAGGTTAGAGCCAGAATCAGTATGACTGGTCAGAGCCGGAATCAGACTGAGAGGTCAGAGCCAGAATCAGACTAAGAGCTCAGAGCCGGAATCAGACTAAGTGGTCAGAGCCGGAATCAGTAGGAGAGGTCAGAGCCGTAATCAGTCGGAGAGGTCAGAGCCGGAATCAGACTGAGAGGTCAGAACAAGAATCAGACTGAGAGGTCAGAGCCAGAATCAGAATGAGAAATCAGAGCAAGAATCAGACTGAGAGGTCAGAGCCGGAAACAGACTGAGAGGTTAGAGCCAGAATCAGACTGAGAGGTCAAAACCAGAATCAGACTGAGAGGTCAGAGCTGGAATCAGACTAAGAGGTCAGACCCGGAATCAGGCTGAGAGGTCAGAGCCGGAATCAGACTGAGAAGTCAGAGCCAGAATCAGTATGAGAGGTCAGAGCCGGAAACAGACTGAGAGGTCAGAGCCAGAATCAGACTGAGAGGTCAAAACCAGAATCAGACTGAGAGGTCAGAGCTGGAATCAGACTAAGAGGTCAGACCCGGAATCAGGCTGAGAGGTCAGAGCCGGAATCAGACTGAGAAGTCAGAGCTAGAATCAGTATGAGAGGTCAGAGCCAGAATCCGGCTGAGAGGTCCGAGCCAGAATCAGTATGAGAGGTCAGAGCCGGAATCAGACTGAGAGGTCAGAGCCAGAATCAGTACAAGAGGTCAGAGCCAGAATCATATTGAGGGGTCAGAGCCGGAATCAGACTGAGAGGTCAGAGCCGGAATCAGACTGAGATGTCAGAGCCAGAATCAGTACAAGAGGTCAGAGCCAGAATCAGAATGAGAGGTCAGAGCCAGATTCAGACTGAAAGGTAAGAGCCGGAATCAGACTGAGAGTTCAAAGCCGGAATCAGCCTGAGAGGTTAGAGCCAGAATCAGTATGACTGGTCAAAGCCGGAATCAGACTAAGAGGTCAGAGCTGGAATCAGACTGAGAGGTCAGAGCCAGATTTAGGCTGAGATGTCAGAGCCGAAATCAGACTGAGAGGTCAGAGCCAGAATCAGACTGAAAAGTCAGAGCCGGAATCAGACTGAAAGGTCAGAGCCAGAATCAGACTGAGAGGTCAGAGCTCGAATCAGTCTGAGAGGTCAGAGCCAGAATCAGAATGAGAAGTCAGAGCAAGAATCAGACTGAGAGGTCAGAGCCGGAAACAGACTGAGAAGTCAGAGCCAGAATCAGACTGAGAGGTCAAAACCAGAATCAGACTGAGAGGTCAGAGCTGGAATCAGACTAAGAGGTCAGACCCGGAATCAGGCTGAGAGGTCAGAGCCGGAATCAGACTGAGAAGTCAGAGCCAGAATCAGTATGAGAGGTCAGAGCCAGAATCCGGCTGAGAGGTCCGAGCCAGAATCAGTATGAGAGGTCAGAGCCAGAATCAGACTGAGAGGTCAGAGCCAGAATCAGTACAAGAGGTCAGAGCCAGAATCATATTGAGGGGTCAGAGCCGGAATCAGACTGAGAGGTCAGAGCCGGAATCAGACTGAGATGTCAGAGCCAGAATCAGTACAAGAGGTCAGAGCCAGAATCAGAATGAGAGGTCAGAGCAAGAATATGACTGAGAGGTTAGAGCCGGAAACAGACTGAGAGGTCAGAGCCAGAATAAGACTGAGAGGTCAGAGCTGTAATCAGACAAAGAGGTCAGAGCCGGAATTAGACTGAGAGGTCAAAGTTGGAATCAGTAGGAGAGGTCAGAGCCGAAATTTAGACTAAGAGGTCAGAGCCGGAATCAGACTGAGAGGTCAGAGACAGAATCAGACTGAGAAGTCAGAGCCAGAATCAGACTGAGAGGTTAGAGCCAGAATCAGACTAAGAGGTCAGAGCTGGAATCAGACTAAGAGGTCAGAGCTGGAATCAGACTAAGAGGTCAGAGCCGGATTGAGTAGGAGAGGTCAGAGCCGGAATCAGACTGAGAGGTCAGAACCAGAATCAGACTAAGAGATCAGAGCCGGAATCAGACTGAGAGGTCAGAGCAAGAATCAGACCGAGAAGTCAGAGCCAGAATCAGTATGACAGGTCAGAGCCGGAATCAGACTGAGAGGTCAGAGCCGGAAACAGACTGAGAGGTCAGAGCCAGAATGAAACAGAGAGGTCAGAGAAAGAATCAGACTGAGAGGTCAGAGCCGGAATCAGACTGAGAGGTCAGAGCCAGAATCAGACTGAGAGGTCAGAGCCAGAATCAGACTGAGAGGTCAGAGCCGGAATAAGTGTGAGAGATCAGAGCCGGAATCAGACTGAGAGGTCAGAGCCAGAATCAGACTGAGAAGTCAGAGACAATATCAGACTGAGAGGTTAGAGCCAGAATCAGTATGACTGGTCAGAGTCGGAATCAGACTGAGAGGACAGAGCCAGAATCAGACTAAGAGGTCAGGGCTGGAATCAGACTAAGTGGTCAGAGCCGGAATCAGTAGGAGAGGTCAGAGCCGTAATCAATCGGAGAGGTCAGAGCCGGAATCAGACTGAGAGGTCAGAGTCGGAATCAGACTGAGAGGTCAGAGCCGGAATCAGACTGAGAGGTCAGAGTCGGAATCAGACTGAGAGGTCAGAGCCGGAATCAGACTGAGAGGTCAGAGCCGGAATCAGACTGAGAGGTCAGAGCCGGAATCAGACTGAGAGGTCAGAGCAAGAATCAGTATGAGAGGTCAGAGCCAGAATCAGTATGAGAGGTCAGAACCGGAATCAGACTGAGAGTTCAGAGCCGGAATCAGACTGAGAGGTCAGAGCAAGAATCAGTATGAGAGGTCAGAGCCAGAATCAGACTGAGAGGTCAGGGCAAGAATCAGACTGAGAAGTCCGTGCCAGAATCAGAATGAGAGGTCAGAGCCAGAATCAGGCTGAGAGGTCCTTGCCAGAATCAGTATGAGAGGTCAGAGTCGGAATCAGACTGGGAGATCAGAGCCGGAATCAGACTGAGAGGTCAGAGCCGGAATCAGACTGAGAGGTCAGAGCCGAAATCAGACTGAGAGGTCAGAGCCAGAATCAGACTGAGAGGTCAGAGCCAGAACAAGACTGAGAGGTCAAAGCCAGAACAAGACTGAGAGGTCAGAGCCAGAATCAGACTGAGAGGTTAGAGCCAGAATAAGTATGATAGGTCAGAGCTGGAATCAGACTGAGAGGTCAGAGCCTGAACAAGACTGAGAGGTAAGAGCCGGAATCAGACTGAGAGGTCAGAGCCGGAATCAGACTGAGAGGTCAGAGCCGGTATAAGTATGAGAGGTCAGAGCCGGAATCAAACTGAGAGGTCAGGGCTTGAAACAGATTGATAGGTCAGAGCCAGAATCAGACTGAGAGGTTAGAGCCAGAATCAGAATGAGAGGTCAGAGTCGGAATCAGACTGGGAGATCAGAGCCGGAATCAGACTGAGAGGTCAGAGCCGGAATCAGACTGAGAGGTCAGAGCCGGAATCAGACTGAGAGGTCAGAGCCAGATTTAGGCTGAGATGTCAGAGCCGAAATAAGACTGAGAGGTCAGAGCCAGAATCAGACTGAGAGGTCAGAGCCGGAATCAGTAGGAGAGGTCAGAGCCGGAATCAGACTGAGAGGTCAGAGCCGGAATCAGACTGAGAGGTCAGAGCCGGAATCAGACTGAAAGGTCAGAGCCGGAATCAGACTGAGAGGTCAGAGCCAGATTTAGGCTGAGATGTCAGAGCCGAAATCAGACTGAGAGGTCAGAGCCAGAATCAGACTGAGAGGTCAGAGCCGGAATCAGTAGGAGAGGTCAGAGCCGGAATCAGACTGAGAGGTCAGAGCAAGAATCAGTATGAGAGGTCAGTGCCCGAATCAGACTGAGAGGTCTGAGCCAGAATCAGAATGAGAGGTCAGAGCAAGAATCAGACTGAGAGGTCAGAGCCGGAAACAGACTGAGAGGTCATAGCCAGAATAAGACAGAGAGGTCAGAGAAAGAATCAGTATAAGAGGTCAGAGCCAGAATCAGACTGAGAGGTCAAAGCTAGAATCAGACTGAGAGGTCATAGCCAGAATAAGACAGAGAGGTCAGAGCTGGAATCAGACTAAGAGGTCAGAGCCGGAATCAGACTGAGAGGTCAGAGCCGGAATTAGACTGAGAGGTCAGAGCCGGAGTAACACTCAGAGGTCAGAGCCGGAATAAGACTGAGAGGTCAGAGCCAGAATCAGACTGAGAGGTCAGGGCAAGAATCAGACTGAGAGGTCAGAGCCAGAATCAGACTGAGAGATCAGAGACGGAATCAGATTGAGAGGTCAGAGTCGGAGTCAGACTGAGAGGTCAGAGCCAGAATCAGTATGAGAGGTCAGAGCCCGAATCAGACTGAGAGGTCAGAGCCAGAATCAGACTGAGAGGTCAGAGCCGGAATCAGACTAAGAGGTCAGAGTCGGAATCAGACTGAGAGGTCAGAGCCAGAATCAGTACAAGAGGTCAGAGCCAGAATCATTTTGAGGGGTCAGAGCCGGAATCAGACTGAGAGGTCAGAGCCAGAATTAGATTGAGAGGTAGGAGCCGGAATCAGACTGAGAGGTCAGAGCCAGAATCAGTACAAGAGGTCAGAGCCAGAATCATTTTGAGGGGTCAGAGCCGGAATCAGACTGAGAGGTCAGAGCCAGAATTAGATTGAGAGGTAGGAGCCGGAATCAGTAGGAGAGGCCAGAGCCGGAATAAGACTAAGAGGTCAGAGCTGGAATCAGACTGAGAGGTCAGAGCCGGAATCAGACTGAGAGGTTAGAGCGGGAATCAGACTGAGAGGTCTGAGCCGGAATCAGACTGAGAGGTCAGAGCCAGAATCAGACTGAGAAGTCAGAGCCAGAATCAGACTGAAAGGTCAGAGCCAGAATCAGACTGAGAGGTTAGAGCTGGAATCAGTATGAAAGGTCAGAGCTGGAATCAGACTGAGAGGTCAGTGCCGGAATAAGACTGAGAGGTCAGAGCCAGAATCAGTATGAGAGGTCAGTTCCCGAATCAGACTGAGAGGTCAGAGCCAGAATCAGAATGAGAGGTCAGAGCAAGAATCAGACTGAGAGTTCAGAGCCGGAAACAGACTGAGAGGTCAGAGCCAGAATAAGACAGAGAGGTCAGAGTAAGAATCAGTATAAGAGGTCAGAGCCAGAATCAGACTGAGAGGTCAAAGCCAGAATCAGACTGAGAGGTCAGAGCCAGAATTAGACTGAGAGGTCAAAACCAGAATCGGAATGAGAGGTCAGAGCCAGAATCAGACTGAGAGTCAGGGCAAGAATCAGACTGAGAAGTCCGTGCCAGAATCAGTATGAGAGGTCAGAGCCAGAATCAGGCTGAGAGGTCCTAGCCAGAATCAGTATGAGAGGTCAGAGCCGGAATCAGACTGAGAGGTCAGAGCCAGAATCAGACTGAGAGGTCAGAGCCGGAATCAGACTAAGAGGTCAGAGCCGGAATCAGACTGAGAGGTCAGAGCCAGAATCAGTACAAGAGGTCAGAGCCAGAATCATTTTGAGGGGTCAGAGCCGGAAACAGACTGAGAGGTCAGAGCCAGAATAAGACTGAGAGGTCAGAGCCGGAATCAGTAGGAGAGGCCAGAGCCGGAATCAGACTAAGAGGTCAGACCTGGAATCAGACTGAGAGGTCAGAGACGGAATCAGACTGAGCGGTCAGAGCGGGAATCAGACTGAGAGGTCTGAGCCGGAATCAGACTAAGAGGTCAGAGCCGGAATCAGTATTAGAGGTCAGAGCCGTAATCAGTAGGAGAGGTCAAAGCCGGAATCAGACTGAAAGGTCAGAACCAGAATCAGACTGAGAGGTCAGAGCTGGAATCAGACTGAGAGGTCAGAGCCGGAATCAGACTAAGAAATCAGAGCCGGAATCAGTAGGAGAGGTCAGAGCCGGAATCCGTAGGAGAGGTCAGAGCCATAATCAGACAAAGAGGTCAGAGCCAGAATCAGACTGAGAGGTCAGAGCAAGAATCAGACTGAGAAGTCGGAGCCAGAATCAGACTGAGAGGTCAGAGCCAGATTCAGACTGAAAGGTAAGAGCCGGAATCAGACTGAGAGGTCGGAGCCAGAATCAGACTGAGAGGTCAGAGCCAGATTCAGACTGAAAGGTAAGAGCCGGAATCAGACTGAGAGGTCAGGGCTTGAATCAGACTAAGAGGTCAGAGCCAGAATCAGACTGAGAGGTCAGAGCAAGAATCAGTATGAGAGGTCAGAGCCAGAATCAGTATGAGAGGTCAGAACCAGAATCAGACTGAGAGGGCAGAGCCGGAATCAGACTGAGAAGTCAGAGCCAGAATCAGACTGAGAGGTCAGAGCCGGAATCAGACTGAGAATTTAGAGCCAGAATCAGACGGAGAGGTCAGAGCCAGAATCAGAATGAGAGGTCTGAGCCGGAATCAGACTGGGAGGTCAGAGCAGGAATCAGTAGGAGAGGTCAGAGCCGGAATCAGACTGAGAGGTCAGAGCCAGAATCAGACTGAGAGGTCAGAGCCGGAATCAGACTGAGAGGTCAGAGCCAGAATCAGACTGAGAAGTCAGCGCAAGAATCAGTCCGTGAAGTCAAAGCCAGAATCAGTATGAGAGGTCACAGCCAAAATAAGAGTGAGAGGTCAGAGCCGGAATCAGTATGAGAGGTCAGAGCCAGAATCAGGCTGAGATGTCAGAGCCGAAATCAGACCGAGAGGTCAGAGCCAGAATCAGACTGAGAGGTCAGAGTCGGAATCAGTGGGAGAGGTCAGAGCCTGAATCAGACTGAGAGGTCAGAGCCAGAATAAGACAGAGAGGTCAGAGAAAGAATCAGTATAAGAGGTCAGAGCCAGAATCAGACTGAGAGGTCAAAGCCAGAATCAGACTGCGAAGTCAGAGCCAGAATCAGACTGAGAGGTCAGAGCCAGAATCAGAATGAGAGGTCAGAGCGGGAATCAGACTGGGAGGTCAGATCTGGAATTAGTAGGAGAGGTCAGAGCCGGAATCAGTAGGAGAGGACAGAGCCGGAATCAGACTGAGAGGTCAGAGCCGGAATCAGTAGGAGAGGTCAGAGCCGGAATCAGACTGAGAGGTCAGAGCCAGAATCAGTCGGTGAAGTCAAAGCCAGAATCAGTATGAGAGGTCACAGCCAAAATAAGAGTGAGAGGTCAGAGCCGGAATCAGTATGAGAGGTCAGAGCCAGAATCAGGCTGAGATGTCACAGCCGAAATCAGACCGAGAGGTCAGAGCCAGAATCAGACTGAGAGGTCAGAGTCGGAATCAGTAGGAGAGGTCAGAGCCTGAATCAGACTGAGAGGTCAGAGCCAGAATAAGACAGAGAGGTCAGAGAAAGAATCAGTATAAGAGGTCAGAGCCAGAATCAGACTGAGAGGTCAAAGCCAGAATCAGACTGCGAAGTCAGAGCCAGAATCAGACTGAGAGGTCAGAGCCAGAATCAGAATGAGAGGTCAGAGCGGGAATCAGACTGGGAGGTCAGAGCTGGAATTAGTAGGAGAGGTCAGAGCCGGAATCAGTAGGAGAGGACAGAGCCGGAATCAGACTGAGAGGTCAGAGCCGGAATCAGTAGGAGAGGTCAGAGCCGGAATCAGACTGAGAGGTCAGAGCCAGAATCAGACTAAGAGGTCAGTGCCGGAATAAGACTGAGAGGTCAGAGCCAGAATCAGTATGAGAGGTCAGTGCCCGAATCAGACTGAGAGGTCAGAGCCAGAATCAGACTGAGAAGTCAGAGCCAGAATCAGACTGAGAGGTTAGAGCCAGAATCAGACTAAGAGGTCAGAGCTGGAATCAGACTAAGAGGTCAGAGCTGGAATCAGACTAAGGCCGCATTCACATAGAGTAACGGCAGGTGTTTTTTGTGTGTTTTTTGCAAATAGCGCCGCGTTTACGCCGCTTAGCGCCGCGTTAACGCCGCGTATACGCCGCGTTAACGCCGCGCTATTTAGCGCTGGCGTTGCCCGGCGTTAACGCGGCGTATACGCGGCGTTAACGCGGCGCTACGCGGCGTAAACGCGGCGCTATGTGCAAAAAACACACAAAAAACGCCTGGCGTTACTCTGTGTGAATGCAGCCTAAGAGGTCAGAGCCGGATTGAGTAGGAGAGGTCAGAGCCGGAATCAGACTGAGAGGTCAGAACCAGAATCAGACTAAGAGGTCAGAGCCGGAATCAGACTGAGAGGTCAGAGCAAGAATCAGACCGAGAAGTTAGAGCCAGAATCAGTATGACAGGTCAGAGCCGGAATCAGACTGAGAGGTCAGAGCCGGAAACAGACTGAGAGGTCAGAGTCAGAATGAGACAGAGAGGTCAGAGAAAGAATCAGACTGAGAGGTCAGAGCCGGAATCAGACTGAGAGGTCAGAGCCAGAATCAGACTGAGAGGTCAGAGCCAGAATCAGACTGAGAGGTCAGAGCCGGAATAAGTGTGAGAGATCAGAGCCGGAATCAGACTGAGAGGTCAGAGCCAGAATCATACTGAGAAGTCAGAGACAATATCAGACTGAGAGGTTAGAGCCAGAATCAGTATGACTGGTCAGAGTCGGAATCAGACTGAGAGGACAGAGCCAGAATCAGACTAAGAGGTCAGAGCTGGAATCAGACTAAGTGGTCAGAGCCGGAATGAGACTGAGAGGTCAGAGCCGTAATCAGTCGGAGAGGTCAGAGCCGGAATCAGACTGAGAGGTCAGAGTCGGAATCAGACTGAGAGGTCAGAGCCGGAATCAGACTGAGAGGTCAGAGCCGGAATCAGACTGAGAGGTCAGAGCCGGAATCAGACTGAGAGGTCAGAGCAAGAATCAGTATGAGAGGTCAGAGCCAGAATCAGTATGAGAGGTCAGAACCGGAATCAGACTGAGAGTTCAGAGCCGGAATCAGACTGAGAGGTCAGAGCAAGAATCAGTATGAGAGGTCAGAGCCAGAATCAGACTGAGAGGTCAGGGCAAGAATCAGACTGAGAAGTCCGTGCCAGAATCAGAATGAGAGGTCAGAGCCAGAATCAGGCTGAGAGGTCCTTGCCAGAATCAGTATGAGAGGTCAGAGTCGGAATCAGACTGGGAGATCAGAGCCGGAATCAGACTGAGAGGTCAGAGCCGGAATCAGACTGAGAGGTCAGAGCCGGAATCAGACTGAGAGGTCAGAGCCAGAATCAGACTGAGAGGTCAGAGCCAGAACAAGACTGAGAGGTCAGAGCCAGAACAAGACTGAGAGGTCAGAGCCAGAATCAGACTGAGAGGTTAGAGCCAGAATAAGTATGATAGGTCAGAGCTGGAATCAGACTGAGAGGTCAGAGCCTGAACAAGACTGAGAGGTAAGAGCCGGAATCAGACTGAGAGGTCAGAGCCGGAATCAGACTGAGAGGTCAGAGCCGGTATAAGTATGAGAGGTCAGAGCCGGAATCAAACTGAGAGGTCAGGGCTTGAATCAGATTGATAGGTCAGAGCCAGAATCAGACTGAGAGGTTAGAGCCAGAATCAGAATGAGAGGTCAGAGTCGGAATCAGACTGGGAAATCAGAGCCGGAATCAGACTGAGAAGTCAGAGCCAGAATCAGACTGAGAGGTCAGAGCCGGAAGCAGACTGAGAAGTCAGAGCCATAGTCAGACTGAGAAGTCAGAGACAGAATCAGACTGAGAGGTTAGAGCCAGAATCAGTATGACTGGTCAGAGCCGGAATCAGACTGAGAGGTCAGAGCTAGAATCAGACTAAGAGCTCAGAGCCGGAATCAGACTAAGTGGTCAGAGCCGGAATCAGTAGGAGAGGTCAGAGCCGTAATCAGTCGGAAAGGTCAGAGCCGGAATCAGACTGAGAGGTCAGAACAAGAATCAGACTGAGAGGTCAGAGCCAGAATCAGAATGAGAAATCAGAGCAAGAATCAGACTGAGAGGTCAGAGCCGGAAACAGACTGAGAGGTTAGAGCCAGAATCAGACTGAGAGGTCAGAGCTGGAATCAGACTAAGAGGTCAGACCCGGAATCAGGCTGAGAGGTCAGAGCCGGAATCAGACTGAGAAGTCAGAGCCAGAATCAGTATGAGAGGTCAGAGCCGGAAACAGACTGAGAGGTCAGAGCCAGAATCAGACTGAGAGGTCAAAACCAGAATCAGACTGAGAGGTCAGAGCTGGAATCAGACTAAGAGGTCAGACCCGGAATCAGGCTGAGAGGTCAGAGCCGGAATCAGACTGAGAAGTCAGAGCTAGAATCAGTATGAGAGGTCAGAGCCAGAATCCGGCTGAGAGGTCCGAGCCAGAATCAGTATGAGAGGTCAGAGCCGGAATCAGACTGAGAGGTCAGAGCCAGAATCAGTACAAGAGGTCAGAGCCAGAATCATATTGAGGGGTCAGAGCCGGAATCAGACTGAGAGGTCAGAGCCGGAATCAGACTGAGATGTCAGAGCCAGAATCAGTACAAGAGGTCAGAGCCAGAATCAGAATGAGAGGTCAGAGCCAGATTCAGACTGAAAGGTAAGAGCCGGAATCAGACTGAGAGTTCAAAGCCGGAATCAGCCTGAGAGGTTAGAGCCAGAATCAGTATGACTGGTCAAAGCCGGAATCAGACTAAGAGGTCAGAGCTGGAATCAGACTGAGAGGTCAGAGCCAGATTTAGGCTGAGATGTCAGAGCCGAAATCAGACTGAGAGGTCAGAGCCAGAATCAGACTGAAAAGTCAGAGCCGGAATCAGACTGAAAGGTCAGAGCCAGAATCAGACTGAGAGGTCAGAGCTCGAATCAGTCTGAGAGGTCAGAGCCAGAATCAGAATGAGAAGTCAGAGCAAGAATCAGACTGAGAGGTCAGAGCCGGAAACAGACTGAGAGGTCAGAGCCAGAATCAGACTGAGAGGTCAAAACCAGAATCAGACTGAGAGATCAGAGCTGGAATCCGACTAAGAGGTCAGACCCGGAATCAGGCTGAGAGGTCAGAGCCGGAATCAGACTGAGAAGTCAGAGCCAGAATCAGTATGAGAGGTCAGAGCCAGAATCCGGCTGAGAGGTCCGAGCCAGAATCAGTATGAGAGGTCAGAGCCGGAATCAGACTGAGAGGTCAGAGCCAGAATCAGTACAAGAGGTCAGAGCCAGAATCATATTGAGGGGTCAGAGCCGGAATCAAACTGAGAGGTCAGAGCCGGAATCAGACTGAGATGTCAGAGCCAGAATCAGTACAAGAGGTCAGAGCCAGAATCAGAATGAGAGGTCAGAGCAAGAATATGACTGAGAGGGTAGAGCCGGAAACAGACTGAGAGGTCAGAGCCAGAATAAGACTGAGAGGTCAGAGCTGTAATCAGACAAAGAGGTCAGAGCCGGAATTAGACTGAGAGGTCAAAGTTGGAATCAGTAGGAGAGGTCAGAGCCGAAATTTAGACTAAGAGGTCAGAGCCGGAATCAGACTGAGAGGTCAGAGACAGAATCAGACTGAGAAGTCAGAGCCAGAATCAGACTGAGAGGTTAGAGCCAGAATCAGACTAAGAGGTCAGAGCTGGAATCAGACTAAGAGGTCAGAGCTGGAATCAGACTAAGAGGTCAGAGCCGGATTGAGTAGGAGAGGTCAGAGCCGGAATCAGACTGAGAGGTCAGAACCAGAATCAGACTAAGAGATCAGAGCCGGAATCAGACTGAGAGGTCAGAGCAAGAATCAGACCGAGAAATCAGAGCCAGAATCAGTATGACAGGTCAGAGCCGGAATCAGACTGAGAGGTCAGAGCCGGAAACAGACTGAGAGGTCAGAGCCAGAATGAAACAGAGAGGTCAGAGAAAGAATCAGACTGAGAGGTCAGAGCCGGAATCAGACTGAGAGGTCAGAGCCAGAATCAGACTGAGAGGTCAGAGCCAGAATCAGACTGAGAGGTCAGAGCCGGAATAAGTGTGAGAGATCAGAGCCGGAATCAGACTGAGAGGTCAGAGCCAGAATCAGACTGAGAAGTCAGAGACAATATCAGACTGAGAGGTTAGAGCCAGAATCAGTATGACTGGTCAGAGTCGGAATCAGACTGAGAGGACAGAGCCAGAATCAGACTAAGAGGTTATGGCTGGAATCAGACTAAGTGGTCAGAGCCGGAATCAGTAGGAGAGGTCAGAGCCGTAATCAGTCGGAGAGGTCAGAGCCGGAATCAGACTGAGAGGTCAGAGTCGGAATCAGACTGAGAGGTCAGAGCCGGAATCAGACTGAGAGGTCAGAGCCGGAATCAGACTGAGAGGTCAGAGCCGGAATCAGACTGAGAGGTCAGAGCAAGAATCAGTATGAGAGGTCAGAGCCAGAATCAGTATGAGAGGTCAGAACCGGAATCAGACTGAGAGTTCAGAGCCGGAATCAGACTGAGAGGTCAGAGCAAGAATCAGTATGAGAGGTCAGAGCCAGAATCAGACTGAGAGGTCAGGGCAAGAATCAGACTGAGAAGTCCGTGCCAGAATCAGAATGAGAGGTCAGAGCCAGAATCAGGCTGAGAGGTCCTTGCCAGAATCAGTATGAGAGGTCAGAGTCGGAATCAGACTGGGAGATCAGAGCCGGAATCAGACTGAGAGGTCAGAGCCGGAATCAGACTGAGAGGTCAGAGCCGAAATCAGACTGAGAGGTCAGAGCCAGAATCAGACTGAGAGGTCAGAGCCAGAACAAGACTGAGAGGTCAAAGCCAGAACAAGACTGAGAGGTCAGAGCCAGAATCAGACTGAGAGGTTAGAGCCAGAATAAGTATGATAGGTCAGAGCTGGAATCAGACTGAGAGGTCAGAGCCTGAACAAGACTGAGAGGTAAGAGCCGGAATCAGACTGAGAGGTCAGAGCCGGAATCAGACTGAGAGGTCAGAGCCGGTATAAGTATGAGAGGTCAGAGCCGGAATCAAACTGAGAGGTCAGGGCTTGAAACAGATTGATAGGTCAGAGCCAGAATCAGACTGAGAGGTTAGAGCCAGAATCAGAATGAGAGGTCAGAGCCGGAATCAGACTGAGAGGTCAGAGCCGGAATCAGACTGAGAGGTCAGAGCCGGAATCAGTAGGAGAGGTCAGAGCCGGAATCAGACTGAGAGGTCAGAGCCGGAATCAGACTGAGAGGTCAGAGCCGGAATCAGACTGAAAGGTCAGAGCCGGAATCAGACTGAGAGGTCAGAGCCAGATTTAGGCTGAGATGTCAGAGCCGAAATCAGACTGAGAGGTCAGAGCCAGAATCAGACTGAGAGGTCAGAGCCGGAATCAGTAGGAGAGGTCAGAGCCGGAATCAGACTGAGAGGTCAGAGCAAGAATCAGTATGAGAGGTCAGAACCGGAATCAGACTGAGATTTCAGAGTCGGAGTCAGACTGAGAGGTCAGAGCCAGAATCAGTATGAGAGGTCAGTGCCCGAATCAGACTGAGAGGTCTGAGCCAGAATCAGAATGAGAGGTCAGAGCAAGAATCAGACTGAGAGGTCAGAGCCGGAAACAGACTGAGAGGTCATAGCCAGAATAAGACAGAGAGGTCAGAGAAAGAATCAGTATAAGAGGTCAGAGCCAGAATCAGACTGAGAGGTCAAAGCTAGAATCAGACTGAGAGGTCATAGCCAGAATAAGACAGAGAGGTCAGAGCTGGAATCAGACTAAGAGGTCAGAGCCGGAATCAGACTGAGAGGTCAGAGCCGGAATTAGACTGAGAGGTCAGAGCCGGAGTAACACTCAGAGGTCAGAGCCGGAATAAGACTGAGAGGTCAGAGCCAGAATCAGACTGAGAGGTCAGGGCAAGAATCAGACTGAGAGGTCAGAGCCAGAATCAGACTGAGAGATCAGAGACGGAATCAGATTGAGAGGTCAGAGTCGGAGTCAGACTGAGAGGTCAGAGCCAGAATCAGTATGAGAGGTCAGAGCCCGAATCAGACTGAGAGGTCAGAGCCAGAATCAGACTGAGAGGTCAGAGCCGGAATCAGACTAAGAGGTCAGAGTCGGAATCAGACTGAGAGGTCAGAGCCAGAATCAGTACAAGAGGTCAGAGCCAGAATCATTTTGAGGGGTCAGAGCCGGAATCAGACTGAGAGGTCAGAGCCAGAATTAGATTGAGAGGTAGGAGCCGGAATCAGTAGGAGAGGCCAGAGCCGGAATAAGACTAAGAGGTCAGAGCTGGAATCAGACTGAGAGGTCAGAGCCGGAATCAGACTGAGAGGTTAGAGCGGGAATCAGACTGAGAGGTCTGAGCCGGAATCAGACTGAGAGGTCAGAGCCAGAATCAGACTGAGAAGTCAGAGCCAGAATCAGACTGAAAGGTCAGAGCCAGAATCAGACTGAGAGGTTAGAGCTGGAATCAGTATGAAAGGTCAGAGCTGGAATCAGACTGAGAGGTCAGTGCCGGAATAAGACTGAGAGGTCAGAGCCAGAATCAGTATGAGAGGTCAGTGCCCGAATCAGACTGAGAGGTCAGAGCCAGAATCAGAATGAGAGGTCAGAGCAAGAATCAGACTGAGAGTTCAGAGCCGGAAACAGACTGAGAGGTCAGAGCCAGAATAAGACAGAGAGGTCAGAGTAAGAATCAGTATAAGAGGTCAGAGCCAGAATCAGACTGAGAGGTCAAAGCCAGAATCAGACTGAGAGGTCAGAGCCAGAATTAGACTGAGAGGTCAAAACCAGAATCGGAATGAGAGGTCAGAGCCAGAATCAGACTGAGAGTCAGGGCAAGAATCAGACTGAGAAGTCCGTGCCAGAATCAGTATGAGAGGTCAGAGCCAGAATCAGGCTGAGAGGTCCTAGCCAGAATCAGTATGAGAGGTCAGAGCCGGAATCAGACTGAGAGGTCAGAGCCAGAATCAGACTGAGAGGTCAGAGCCGGAATCAGACTAAGAGGTCAGAGCCGGAATCAGACTGAGAGGTCAGAGCCAGAATCAGTACAAGAGGTCAGAGCCAGAATCATTTTGAGGGGTCAGAGCCGGAAACAGACTGAGAGGTCAGAGCCAGAATAAGACTGAGAGGTCAGAGCCGGAATCAGTAGGAGAGGCCAGAGCCGGAATCAGACTAAGAGGTCAGACCTGGAATCAGACTGAGAGGTCAGAGACGGAATCAGACTGAGCGGTCAGAGCGGGAATCAGACTGAGAGGTCTGAGCCGGAATCAGACTAAGAGGTCAGAGCCGGAATCAGTATTAGAGGTCAGAGCCGTAATCAGTAGGAGAGGTCAAAGCCGGAATCAGACTGAAAGGTCAGAACCAGAATCAGACTGAGAGGTCAGAGCTGGAATCAGACTGAGAGGTCAGAGCCGGAATCAGACTAAGAAATCAGAGCCGGAATCAGTAGGAGAGGTCAGAGCCGGAATCCGTAGGAGAGGTCAGAGCCATAATCAGACAAAGAGGTCAGAGCCAGAATCAGACTGAGAGGTCAGAGCAAGAATCAGACTGAGAAGTCAGAGCCAGAATCAGTATGAGTAGTCAGAGCCAGAATCAGTATCAGAGGTCAGAGCCGGAATCAGAAGGAGAGGTCAGAGCCGGAATCAGACTGAGAGGTCAGAGCCAGAATCTGACTGAGAGGTCGGAGCCAGAATCAGACTGAGAGGTCAGAGCCAGATTCAGACTGAAAGGTAAGAGCCGGAATCAGTATGAGTAGTCAGAGCCAGAATCAGTATCAGAGGTCAGAGCCGGAATCAGAAGGAGAGGTCAGGGCTTGAATCAGACTAAGAGGTCAGAGCCAGAATCAGACTGAGAGGTCAGAGCAAGAATCAGTATGAGAGGTCAGAGCCAGAATCAGTATGAGAGGTCAGAACCAGAATCAGACTGAGAGGGCAGAGCCGGAATCAGACTGAGAAGTCAGAGCCAGAATCAGACTGAGAGGTCAGAGCCGGAATCAGACTGAGAATTTAGAGCCAGAATCAGACGGAGAGGTCAGAGCCAGAATCAGAATGAGAGGTCTGAGCCGGAATCAGACTGGGAGGTCAGAGCAGGAATCAGTAGGAGAGGTCAGAGCCGGAATCAGACTGAGAGGTCAGAGCCAGAATCAGACTGAGAGGTCAGAGCCGGAATCAGACTGAGAGGTCAGAGCCAGAATCAGACTGAGAAGTCAGCGCAAGAATCAGTCCGTGAAGTCAAAGCCAGAATCAGTATGAGAGGTCACAGCCAAAATAAGAGTGAGAGGTCAGAGCCGGAATCAGTATGAGAGGTCAGAGCCAGAATCAGGCTGAGATGTCAGAGCCGAAATCAGACCGAGAGGTCAGAGCCAGAATCAGACTGAGAGGTCAGAGTCGGAATCAGTGGGAGAGGTCAGAGCCTGAATCAGACTGAGAGGTCAGAGCCAGAATAAGACAGAGAGGTCAGAGAAAGAATCAGTATAAGAGGTCAGAGCCAGAATCAGACTGAGAGGTCAAAGCCAGAATCAGACTGCGAAGTCAGAGCCAGAATCAGACTGAGAGGTCAGAGCCAGAATCAGAATGAGAGGTCAGAGCGGGAATCAGACTGGGAGGTCAGAGCTGGAATTAGTAGGAGAGGTCAGAGCCGGAATCAGTAGGAGAGGACAGAGCCGGAATCAGACTGAGAGGTCAGAGCCGGAATCAGTAGGAGAGGTCAGAGCCGGAATCAGACTGAGAGGTCAGAGCCAGAATCAGTCGGTGAAGTCAAAGCCAGAATCAGTATGAGAGGTCACAGCCAAAATAAGAGTGAGAGGTCAGAGCCGGAATCAGTATGAGAGGTCAGAGCCAGAATCAGGCTGAGATGTCACAGCCGAAATCAGACCGAGAGGTCAGAGCCAGAATCAGACTGAGAGGTCAGAGTCGGAATCAGTAGGAGAGGTCAGAGCCTGAATCAGACTGAGAGGTCAGAGCCAGAATAAGACAGAGAGGTCAGAGAAAGAATCAGTATAAGAGGTCAGAGCCAGAATCAGACTGCGAAGTCAGAGCCAGAATCAGACTGAGAGGTCAGAGCCAGAATCAGAATGAGAGGTCAGAGCGGGAATCAGACTGGGAGGTCAGAGCTGGAATTAGTAGGAGAGGTCAGAGCCGGAATCAGTAGGAGAGGACAGAGCCGGAATCAGACTGAGAGGTCAGAGCCGGAATCAGTAGGAGAGGTCAGAGCCGGAATCAGACTGAGAGGTCAGAGCCAGAATCAGACTAAGAGGTCAGAGCCAGAATCAGACTGAGAGGTCAGAGCCAGAATCAGACTGAGAGATCAGAGACGGAAATAGATTGAGAGGTCAGAGTCGGAGTCAGACTGAGAGGTCAGAGCCAGAATCAGTCGGTGAAGTCAAAGCCAGAATCAGTATGAGAGGTCACAGCCAAAATAAGAGTGAGAGGTCAGAGCCGGAATCAGTATGAGAGGTCAGAGCCAGAATCAGGCTGAGATGTCACAGCCGAAATCAGACCGAGAGGTCAGAGCCAGAATCAGACTGAGAGGTCAGAGTCGGAATCAGTAGGAGAGGTCAGAGCCTGAATCAGACTGAGAGGTCAGAGCCAGAATAAGACAGAGAGGTCAGAGAAAGAATCAGTATAAGAGGTCAGAGCCAGAATCAGACTGAGAGGTCAAAGCCAGAATCAGACTGCGAAGTCAGAGCCAGAATCAGACTGAGAGGTCAGAGCCAGAATCAGAATGAGAGGTCAGAGCGGGAATCAGACTGGGAGGTCAGAGCTGGAATTAGTAGGAGAGGTCAGAGCCGGAATCAGTAGGAGAGGACAGAGCCGGAATCAGACTGAGAGGTCAGAGCCGGAATCAGTAGGAGAGGTCAGAGCCGGAATCAGACTTAGAGGTCAGAGCCAGAATCAGACTAAGAGGTCAGAGCCAGAATCAGACTGAGAGGTCAGAGCCAGAATCAGACTGAGAGATCAGAGACGGAATCAGATTGAGAGGTCAGAGTCGGAGTCAGACTGAGAGGTCAGAGCCAGAATCAGTATGAGAGGTCAGAGCCCGAATCAGACTGAGAGGTCAGAGCCAGAATCAGACTGAGAGGTCAGAGCCGGAATCAGACTGAGAGGTCAGAGCCAGAATCAGACTGAGAGGTCAGGGCAAGAATCAGACTGAGAGGTCAGAGCCAGAATCAGACTGAGAGATCAGAGACGGAATCAGATTGAGAGGTCAGAGTCGGAGTCAGACTGAGAGGTTAGAGCCAGAATCAGTATGAGAGGTCAGAGCCCGAATCAGACTGAGAGGTCAGAGCCAGAATCAGACTGAGAGGTCAGAGCCGGAATCAGACTAAGAGGTCAGAGCCGGAATCAGACTGAGAGGTCAGAGCCAGAATCAGTACAAGAGGTCAGAGCCAGAATCATTTTGAGGGGTCAGAGCCGGAATCAGACTGAGAGGTCAGAGCCAGAATAAGATTGAGAGGTAGGAGCCGGAATCAGTAGGATAGGCCAGAGCCGGAATCAGACTAAGAGGTCAGAGCTGGAATCAGACTGAGAGGTCAGAGCCGGAATCAGACTGAGAGGTTAGAGCGGGAATCAGACTGAGAGGTCTGAGCCGGAATCAGACTAAGAGGTCAGAGTCGGAATCAGTAGGAGAGGTCAGAGCCGGAATCAGGCTGAGAGATCAGAACCGAAATCAGACTGAGAGGTCAGAGCCGGAATCAGACTGAGAGGTCTGAGCCAGAATCAAACTGAGAAGTCAGAGCCGGAATCAGACTGAAAAGTCAGAGCCAGAATAAGACTGAGAGGTTAGAGCCAGAATCAGTATGACAGGTCAGAGCTGGAATCAGACTGAGAGTTCAGAGCCGGAATAAGACTTAGATTTCAGAGCCGGAATCAGACTGAGAGGTCAGAGCCAGAATCAGAATGAGAGGTCAGAGCCGGAAACAGACTTAGGTGTCAGAGCCAGAATAAGTCAGAGAGGTCAGAGAAAGGATCAGTGTAAGAGGTCAGAGCCAGAATCAGACTGAGAGGTCAAAGCCAGAATCAGAATGAGAGGTCAGAGCCAGAATCAGACTGAGAGGTCAAAACCAGAATCAGACTGAGAGGTAGGAGCTGGAATCAGACTAAGAGGTCAGAGCCGGAATCAGACTGAGAGGTCAGAGCCGGAATCAGTAGGAGAGGTTAGAGCCGGAATCAGACTAAGAGGTCAGAGCTGAAATCAGACTGAGAGGTCAGACCCAGATTTAGGCTGAGATGTCAGAGCCGAAATCAGACTGAGAGGTCAGAGCCAGAATCAGACTGAGAAGTCAGAGCCGGAATCAGACTGAAAGGTCAGAGCTAGAATCAGACTGAGAGGTTAGAGCCAGAATCAGTATGACAGGTCAGAGCTGGAATCAGACGGAGAGGTCAGAGCCGGAATAAGACTGAGAGGTCAGAATCAGAGTCAGACTGAGAGGTCAGAGCCAGAATCCGTATGAGAGGTCAGAGCCCGAATCAGACTAAGAGGTTAGAGCCAGAATCAGAATGAGAGGTCAGAGCAAGAATCAGACTGAGAGGTCAAAACCAGAATCAGACTGAGAGGTCAGAGCTGGAATCAGTCTAAGAGGTCAGACCCGGAATCAGACTGAGAGGTCAGAGCCGGAATCAGGCTGAGAAGTCAGAGCCGGAATCCGACTGAGAAGTCAGAGCCAGAATCAGTATGAGAGGTCAGAGCCAGAATCAGGCTGAGAGGTCCAAGCCAGAATCAGTATGAGAGGTCAAAGCCGGAATCAGACTGAGAGGTCAGAGCCAGAATCAGACTGAGAGGTCAGAGCCGGAATCAGACTAAGAAGTCAGAGCTGGAATAAGACACTGAGGTCAGAGCCGGAATCAGTACAAGAGGTCAGAGCCAGAATCATATTGAGGGGTCAGAGCCGGAATCAGACTGAGAGGTCAGAGCCAGAATAACACTGAGAGGTCAGAGCCGGAATCAGTAGGAGAGGCCAGATCCGGAATCAGACTAAGAGGTCAGAGCTGGAATCAGACTAAGAGGTCAGAGCCGGAATCAGTATAAGAGGTCAGAGCCGTAATCAGTAGGAGAGGTCAGAGCCGGAATCAGACTGAGAGGTCAGAAACAGCATCAGACCGAGAGGTCAGAGCCGGAATCAGACTGAGAGGTCAGAGCTAGAATCAGACTGAGAAGTCAGCGCAAGAATCAGTCGGAGAAGTCAAAGCCAGAATCAGTATGAGAGGTCACAGCCAAAATAAGAGTGAGAGGTCAGAGCCGGAATCAGTATGAGAGGTCAGAGCCAGAATCAGGCTGAGATGTCAGAGCCGAAATCAGACCGAGAGGTCAGAGCCAGAATCAGACTGAGAGGTCAGAGCCAGAATCAGACTGAGAGGTCAGAGCCAGAATCAGAATGAGAGGTCAGAGCGGGAATCAGACTGGGAGGTCAGAGCTGGAATTAGTAGGAGAGGTCAGAGCCGGAATCAGTAGGAGAGGACAGAGCCGGAATCAGACTGAGAGGTCAGAGCCGGAATCAGTAGGAGAGGTCAGAGCCGGAATCAGACTGAGAGGTCAGAGCCAGAATCAGTATAAGAGGTCAGAGCCAGCATCAGGCTGAGAGGTCCGAGCCAGAATCAGTATGAGAGGTCAAAGCCGGAATCAGACTGAGAGGTCAGAGCCAGAATCAGACTGAGAGGTCAGAGCCAGAATAAGACAGAGAGGTCAGAGAATGAATCAGTATAAGAGGTCAGAGCCGGAATCAGACTGAGAGGTCCGAGCCAGAATCAGACTGAGAGGATAGAGCCAGAATCAGACTGAGTGGTCAGAGCCGGAATCAGACAGAGAGGTCAGAGCCAGAATCAGACTGAGAGGTCAGAGCAAGAATCAGACTGAGAGGTCAGAGTCGGAATCAGACTGAGAGGTCAGAACCGAAATCAGACTGAGAGGTCAGAGCCGGAATCAGACTGAGAGGTCTGAGCCAGAATCAAACTGAGAAGTCAGAGCCGGAATCAGACTAAAAAGTCAGAGCCAGAATAAGACTGAGAGGTTAGAGCCAGAATCAGTATGACAGGTCAGAGCTGGAATCAGACTGAGAGTTCAGAGCCGGAATAAGACTGAGAGGTCAGAGTCGGAGTCAGACTGAGAGGTCAGAGCCAGAATCAGTATGAGAGGTCAGAGCCGGAATCAGACTGAGAGGTCAGAGCCAGAATCAGAATGAGAGGTCAGAGCCGGAAACAGACTGAGATGTCAGAGCCAGAATAAGTCAGAGAGGTCAGAGAAAGAATCAGTATAAGAGGTCAGAGCCAGAATCAGACTGAGAGGTCAAAGCCAGAATCAGACTGAGAGGTCAGAGCCAGAATCAGACTGAGAGGTCAAAACCAGAATCAGACTGAGAAGTAGGAGCTGGAATCAGACTAAGAGGTCAGAGCCGGAATCAGACTAAGAGGTCAGAGCCGGAATCAGACTGAGAGGTCAGAGCCGGAATCAGACTAAGAGGTCAGAGCTGAAATCAGACTGAGAGGTCAGACCCAGATTTAGGCTGAGATGACCGTTTTGTGAAGACGTGGACTCCCTGGATCCTCCACAAGCATTGAGCTTTGCTGATTGTATGCCTCATGGTTTCTAAATGCTCTTCTTCCTCTTAGTTCTTTCTTCCCTTGCCCCCTTTTATTTTTGTCCTTCTAAGATTATTTCTACTCCTCTTCCCTCCCTCTTCATCCTCGTCTCTTTCTTACATGTAGTTCACAAGGTTTCACTTTTTCCGACAGGTCTCCGACGCAATCCTTCTACTGTTGTTATATCTAATTACACATGGTCATTATTTGTTATGTGGTATTGCATTCTGTATTGACAACTTGACAACTACTGGGCGTCATTCTCTGATTGACGTCTTTCACTGTTTCATTTGCTTATTTCACAATGGACTTTTCGCTTGAAAATGCTTGTATTACTGAAAAGGAATTGTGTCACTTACACAACTGTATATTTAGATGCTTTGTGATCTACTTTGTTCTTTTACAAATGTTTTGAAAATACCAATAAACCTTTGAATAGAAAAAAAAGATTTAGGCTGAGATGTCAGAGCCGAAATCAGACTGAGAGGTCAGAGCCAGAATCAGACTGAGAAGTCAGAGCCGGAATCAGACTGAAAGGTCAGAGCTAGAATCAGACTGAGAGGTTAGAGCCGGAATAAGACTGAGAGGTCAGAGTCGGAGTCAGACTGAGAGGTCAGAGCCAGAATCCGTATGAGAGGTCAGAGCCCGAATCAGACTAAGAGTTCAGAGCCAGAATCAGAATGAGAGGTCAGAGCAAGAATCAGACTGAGAGGTCAGAGCTGGAATCAGACTAAGAGGTCAGACCCGGAATCAGACTGAGAGGTCAGAGCCGGAATCAGTAGGAGAGGTGAGAGCCGGAATCAGACTAAGAGGTCAGAGCCGGAATCAGGCTGAGAAGTCAGAGCCGGAATCAGACTGAGAAGTCAGAGACAGAATCAGTATGAGAGGTCAGAGCCAGAATCAGGCTGAGAGGTCCAAGCCAGAATCAGTATGAGAGGTCAGAGCCGGAATCAGACTGAGAGGTCAGAAACAGCATCAGACTGAGAGGTCAGAGCCGGAATCAGACTGAGAGGTCAGAAACAGCATCAGACTGAGAGGTCAGAGCCGGAATCAGACTGAGAGGTCAGAAACAGCATCAGACTGAGAGGTCAGAGCCGGAATCAGACTGAGAGGTCAGAGCCGGAATCAGTATGAGAGGTCAGAGCCGGAATCAGACTGAGAGGTCAGAGCCGGAATCAGTATGAGAGGTCAGAGCCGGAATCAGACTGAGAGGTCAGGGCTTGAATCAGACTAAGAGGTCAGAGCCAGAATCAGACTGAGAGGTCAGAGCAAGAATCAGTATGAGAGGTCAGAGCCGGAATCAGACTGAGAGGTCAGAGCCAGAATAAGACTGAGAGGTCAGAGCCGGAATCAGTAGGAGAGGCCAGAGCCGGAATCAGACTAAGAGGTCAGAGCTGGAATCAGACTGAGAGGTCAGAGCCGGAATCAGACTGAGAGGTCAGAGCCGGAATCAGACTGAGAGGTCAGAGCCGGAATCAGTATGAGAAGTCAGAGTCGGAATCAGACTGAGAGGTCAGAGCCGGAATAAGACTGAGAAGTCGGAGTCAGAATCAGACTGAGAGGTCAGAGCCGGAATCAGACTGAGAGGTCAGAGCCAGAATCAGACTGAGAGGTCGGAGCCAGAATCAGACTGAGAAGTCAGAGCCGGAATCAGACTGAGAGGTTCGAGCAAGAATCAGTATGACTGGTCAGAGCCGGAATCAGACTGAGAGGTCAGAGCCGGAATCAGACTGAGAGGTCAGAGCCAGAATAAGACTGAGAGGTCAGAGCCGGAATTAGTAGGAGAGGCCAGAGCCGGAATCAGACTAAGAGGTCAGAGCTGGAATCAGACTGAGAGGTCAGAGCCGGAATCAGACTGAGAGGTCAGAGCCGGAATCAGACTGAGAGGTCAGAGCCGGAATCAGTATGAGAGGTCAGAGCCGGAATCATACTGAGAGGTCAGGGCTTGAATCAGACTAAGAGGTCAGAGCCAGAATCAGACTGAGAGGTCAGAGCAAGAATCAGTATGAGAGGTCAGAGTCGGAATCAGACTGAGAGGTCAGAGCCAGAATAAGAATGAGAGGTCAGAGCCGGAATCAGTAGGAAAGGCCAGAGCCAGAATCAGAATAAGAGGTCAGAGCTGGAATCAGACTGAGAGGTCAGAGCCGGAATCAGATTGAGAGGTCAGAGCCGGAATCAGACTGAGAGGTCAGAGCCGGAATCAGTGTGAGAGGTCAGAGCCGGAATCAGACTGAGAGGTCAGAGCCGGAATCTGACTGAGAAGTCAGAGCCAGAATCAGACTGAGAGGTCAGAGCCACAATCAGAATGAGAGGTCTGAGCCGGAATCAGACTGGGAGGTCAGAGCTGGAATCAGTAGGAGAGGTCAGAGCCGGAATCAGTAGGAGAGGTCAGAGCCGGAATCAGACTGAGAGGTTAGAGCCGGAATCAAACTGAGAGGTCAGAGCCGATATCAGACTGAGAGGTCAGAGCCAGAATCAGACTGAGAAGTCAGTGCAAGAATCAGTCGGAGAAGTCGAAGCCAGAATCAGTATGAGAGGTCACAGCCAGAATACGAGTGAGAGGTCAGAGCCGGAATCAGTATGAGAGGTCAGAGCCAGAATCAGGCTAAGATGTCAGAGCCGAAATCAGACCGAGAGGTCAGAGCCAGAATCAGACTGAGAGGTCAGAGTCGGAATCAGTAGGAGAGGTCAGAGCCAGAATCAGACTGAGAGGTCAGAGCCAGAATAAGACAGAGAGGTCAGAGAAAGAATCAGTATAAGAGGTCAGAGCCAGAATCAGACTGAGAGGTCAAAGCCAGAATCAGACTGCGAAGTCAGAGCCAGAATCAGACTGAGAGGTCAGAGCCAGAATCAGAATGAGAGGTCAGAGCGGGAATCAGACTGGTAGGTCAGAGCTGGAATTAGTAGGAGAGGTCAGAGCCGGAATCAGTAGGAGAGGTCAGAGACGGAAACAGACTGAGAGGTCAGAGCCGGAATCAGACTGAGAGGTCAGAGCCGGAATAAGTAGGAGAGGTCAGAGCCGGAATCAGACTAAGAGGTCAGAGCTGGAATCAGACTGAGAGGTCAGACCCAGATTTAGGCTGAGATGTCAGAGCCGAAATCAGACTGAGAGGTCAGAGCCAGAATCAGACTGAGAAGTCAGAGCCGGAATCAGACTGAAAGGTCAGAGCTAGAATCAGACTGAGAGGTTAGAGCCAGAATCAGTATGACAGGTCAGAGCTGGAATCAGACGGAGAGGTCAGAGCCGGAATGAGACTGAGAGGTCAGAGTCGGAGTCAGACTGAGAGGTCAGAGCCAGAATCCGTATGAGAGGTCAGAGCCTGAATCAGACTGAGAGGTCAGAGCCAGAATCAGAATGAGAGGTCAGAGCAAGAATCAGACTGAGAGGTCAGAGCCGGAAACAGACTTAGAGGTCAGAGCCAGAATCAGACTGAGAAGTCAGAGCCGGAATCAGACTGAAAGGTCAGAGCTAGAATCAGACTGAGAGGTTAGAGCCAGAATCAGTATGACAGGTCAGAGCTGGAATCAGACGGAGAGGTCAGAGCCAGAATAAGACTGAGAGGTCAGAGTCGGAGTCAGACTGAGAGGTCAGAGCCAGAATCCGTATGAGAGGTCAGAGCCCGAATCAGACTGAGAGGTCAGAGCCAGAATCAGAATGAGAGGTCAGAGCAAGAATCAGACTGAGAGGTCAGAGCCAGAATCAGACTGAGAGGTCAGAGCCGGAATCAGTAGGAGAGGCCAGATCCGGAATCAGACTAAGAGGTCAGAGCTGGAATCAGACTGAATGGTCAGAGCCAGAATAAGACTGAGAGGTCGGAGCCGGAATCAGACTAAGAGGTCAGAGCCGAAATCAGTATAAGAGGTCAGAGCCGTAATCAGTAGGAGAGGTCAGAGCCGGAATCAGACTGAGAGGTCAGAAACAGCATCAGACTGAGAGGTCAGAGCCGGAATCAGACTGAGCGGTCAGAGCCGGAATCAGACTAAGTGGTCAGAGCCGGAATCAGTAGGAGAGGTCAGAGCCGTAATCAGTCGGAGAGGTCAGAGCCGGAATCAGACTGAGAGGTCAGAACAAGAATCAGACTGAGAGTTCAGAGCCAGAATCAGAATGAGAAATCAGAGCAAGAATCAGACTGAGAGGTCCGAGCCGGAAACAGACTGAGAGGTTAGAGCCAGAATCAGACTGAGAGGTCAAAACCAGAATCAGACTGAGAGGTCAGAGCTGGAATCAGACTAAGAGGTCAGACCCGGAATCAGGCTGAGAGGTCAGAGCCGGAATCAGACTGAGAAGTCAGAGCCAGAATCAGTATGAGAGGTCAGAGCCGGAAACAGACTGAGAGGTCAGAGCCAGAATCAGACTGAGAGGTCAAAACCAGAATCAGACTGAGAGGTCAGAGCTGGAATCAGACTGAGAGGTCAGACCCGGAATCAGGCTGAGAGGTCAGAGCCGGAATCAGACTGAGAAGTCAGAGCCAGAATCAGTATGAGAGGTCAGAGCCAGAATCCGGCTGAGAGGTCCGAGCCAGAATCAGTATGAGAGGTCAGAGCCGGAATCAGACTGAGAGGTCAGAGCCAGAATCAGTACAAGAGGTCAGAGCCAGAATCATATTGAGGGGTCAGAGCCGGAATCAGACTGAGAGGTCAGAGCCGGAATCAGACTGAGATGTCAGAGCCAGAATCAGTACAAGAGGTCAGAGCCAGAATCAGAATGAGAGGTCAGAGCCAGATTCAGACTGAAAGGTAAGAGCCGGAATCAGACTGAGAGTTCAAAGCCGGAATCAGCCTGAGAGGTTAGAGCCAGAATCAGTATGACTAGTCAAAGCCGGAATCAGACTAAGAGGTCAGAGCTGGAATCAGACTGAGAGGTCAGAGCCAGATTTAGGCTGAGATGTCAGAGCCGAAATCAGACTGAGAGGTCAGAGCCAGAATCAGACTGAAAAGTCAGAGCCGGAATCAGACTGAAAGGTCAGAGCCAGAAACAGACTGAGAGGTTAGAGCCAGAATCAGTATGACAGGTCAGAGCTGGAATCAGACGGAGAGGTCAGAGCCAGAATCAGACTAAGAGGTCAGAGCTGGAATCAGACTGAGAGGTCAGAGCCAGATTTAGGCTGAGATGTCAGAGCCGAAATCAGACTGAGAGGTCAGAGCCAGAATCAGACTGAGAAGTCAGAGCCAGAATCAGACTGAAAGGTCAGAGCCAGAATCAGACTGAGAGGTTAGAGCTGGAATCAGTATGAAAGGTCAGAGCTGGAATCAGACTGAGAGGTCAGTGCCGGAATAAGACTGAGAGGTCAGAGCCAGAATCAGTATGAGAGGTCAGTGCCCGAATCAGACTGAGAGGTCAGAGCCAGAATCAGAATGAGAGGTCAGAGCAAGAATCAGACTGAGAGTTCAGAGCCGGAAACAGACTGAGAGGTCAGAGCCAGAATAAGACAGAGAGGTCAGAGTAAGAATCAGTATAAGAGGTCAGAGCCAGAATCAGACTGAGAGGTCAAAGCCAGAATCAGACTGAGAGGTCAGAGCCAGAATTAGACTGAGAGGTCAAAACCAGAATCGGAATGAGAGGTCAGAGCCAGAATCAGACTGAGAGTCAGGGCAAGAATCAGACTGAGAAGTCCGTGCCAGAATCAGTATGAGAGGTCAGAGCCAGAATCAGGCTGAGAGGTCCTAGCCAGAATCAGTATGAGAGGTCAGAGCCGGAATCAGACTGAGAGGTCAGAGCCAGAATCAGACTGAGAGGTCAGAGCCGGAATCAGACTAAGAGGTCAGAGCCGGAATCAGACTAAGAGGTCAGAGCCGGAATCAGACTGAGAGGTCAGAGCCAGAATCAGTACAAGAGGTCAGAGCCAGAATCATTTTGAGGGGTCAGAGCCGGAAACAGACTGAGAGGTCAGAGCCAGAATAAGACTGAGAGGTCAGAGCCGGAATCAGTAGGAGAGGCCAGAGCCGGAATCAGACTAAGAGGTCAGACCTGGAATCAGACTGAGAGGTCAGAGACGGAATCAGACTGAGCGGTCAGAGCGGGAATCAGACTGAGAGGTCTGAGCCGGAATCAGACTAAGAGGTCAGAGCCGGAATCAGTATTAGAGGTCAGAGCCGTAATCAGTAGGAGAGGTCAAAGCCGGAATCAGACTGAAAGGTCAGAACCAGAATCAGACTGAGAGGTCAGAGCTGGAATCAGACTGAGAGGTCAGAGCCGGAATCAGACTAAGAAATCAGAGCCGGAATCAGTAGGAGAGGTCAGAGCCGGAATCCGTAGGAGAGGTCAGAGCCATAATCAGACAAAGAGGTCAGAGCCAGAATCAGACTGAGAGGTCAGAGCAAGAATCAGACTGAGAAGTCAGAGCCAGAATCAGTATGAGTAGTCAGAGCCAGAATCAGTATCAGAGGTCAGAGCCGGAATCAGAAGGAGAGGTCAGAGCCGGAATCAGACTGAGAGGTCAGAGCCAGAATCTGACTGAGAGGTCGGAGCCAGAATCAGACTGAGAGGTCAGAGCCAGATTCAGACTGAAAGGTAAGAGCCGGAATCAGACTGAGAGGTCAGGGCTTGAATCAGACTAAGAGGTCAGAGCCAGAATCAGACTGAGAGGTTAGAGCAAGAATCAGTATGAGAGGTCAGAGCCAGAATCAGTATGAGAGGTCAGAACCAGAATCAGACTGAGAGGGCAGACCCGGAATCAGACTGAGAAGTCAGAGCCAGAATCAGACTGAGAGGTCAGAGCCGGAATCAGACTGAGAATTTAGAGCCAGAATCAGACGGAGAGGTCAGAGCCAGAATCAGACTGAGAGGTCAGAGCCGGAATCAGACTAAGAGGTCAGAGCCGGAATCAGACTGAGAGGTCAGAGCCAGAATCAGTACAAGAGGTCAGAGCCAGAATCATTTTGAGGGGTCAGAGCCGGAAACAGACTGAGAGGTCAGAGCCAGAATCAGACTGAGAGGTCAGAGCCGGAATCAGACTAAGAGGTCAGAGCCGGAATCAGACTGAGAGGTCAGAGCCAGAATCAG
The DNA here is from genome assembly GCF_031893055.1 of Leptodactylus fuscus. Classification (NCBI taxonomy): domain Eukaryota; kingdom Metazoa; phylum Chordata; class Amphibia; order Anura; family Leptodactylidae; genus Leptodactylus; species Leptodactylus fuscus. The sequence goes on along the minus strand of NC_134274.1, from coordinate 64,711,385 downwards.
TACAAGAGGTCAGAGCCAGAATCATTTTGAGGGGTCAGAGCCGGAAACAGACTGAGAGGTCAGAGCCAGAATAAGACTGAGAGGTCAGAGCCGGAATCAGTAGGAGAGGCCAGAGCCGGAATCAGACTAAGAGGTCAGACCTGGAATCAGACTGAGAGGTCAGAGACGGAATCAGACTGAGCGGTCAGAGCGGGAATCAGACTGAGAGGTCTGAGCCGGAATCAGACTAAGAGTTCAGAGCCGGAATCAGTATTAGAGGTCAGAGCCGTAATCAGTAGGAGAGGTCAAAGCCGGAATCAGACTGAAAGGTCAGAACCAGAATCAGACTGAGAGGTCAGAGCTGGAATCAGACTGAGAGGTCGGAGCCAGAATCAGACTGAGAAGTCAGAGCCGGAATCAGACTGAGAGGTTCGAGCAAGAATCAGTATGACTGGTCAGAGCCGGAATCAGACTGAGAGGTCAGAGCCGGAATCAGACTGAGAGGTCAGAGCCAGAATAAGACTGAGAGGTCAGAGCCGGAATTAGTAGGAGAGGCCAGAGCCGGAATCAGACTAAGAGGTCAGAGCTGGAATCAGACTGAGAGGTCAGAGCCGGAATCAGACTGAGAGGTCAGAGCCGGAATCAGACTGAGAGGTCAGAGCCGGAATCAGTATGAGAGGTCAGAGCCAGAATCAGACTGAGAGGTCAGAGCAAGAATCAGTATGAGAGGTCAGAGCCGGAATCAGACTGAGAGGTCAGAGCCAGAATAAGACTGAGAGGTCAGAGCCGGAATCAGTAGGAGAGGTCAGAGCCAGAATCAGACTAAGAGGTCAGAGCCAGAATCAGACTGAGAGGTCAGAGCCAGAATCAGACTGAGAGATCAGAGACGGAATCAGATTGAGAGGTCAGAGTCGGAGTCAGACTGAGAGGTCAGAGCCGGAATCAGACTAAGAGGTCAGAGCCGGAATCAGACTGAGAGGTCAGAGCCAGAATCAGAATGAGAGGTCAGAGCAAGAATCAGACTGAGAGTTCAGAGCCGGAAACAGACTGAGAGGTCAGAGCCAGAATAAGACAGAGAGGTCAGAGTAAGAATCAGTATAAGAGGTCAGAGCCAGAATCAGACTGAGAGGTCAAAGCCAGAATCAGACTGAGAGGTCAGAGCCAGAATTAGACTGAGAGGTCAAAACCAGAATCGGAATGAGAGGTCAGAGCCAGAATCAGACTGAAAATCAGGGCAAGAATCAGACTGAGAAGTCCGTGCCAGAATCAGTATGAGAGGTCAGAGCCAGAATCAGGCTGAGAGGTCCTAGCCAGGATCAGTATGAGAGGTCAGAGCCGGAATCAGACTGAGAGGTCAGAGCCAGAATCAGACTGAGAGGTCAGAGCCGGAATCAGACTAAGAGGTCAGAGCCGGAATCAGACTAAGAGGTCAGAGCCGGAATCAGACTAAGAGGTCAGAGCCGGAATCAGACTGAGAGGTCAGAGCCAGAATCAGTACAAGAGGTCAGAGCCAGAATCATTTTGAGGGGTCAGAGCCGGAAACAGACTGAGAGGTCAGAGCCAGAATAAGACTGAGAGGTCAGAGCCGGAATCAGTAGGAGAGGCCAGAGCCGGAATCAGACTAAGAGGTCAGACCTGGAATCAGACTGAGAGGTCAGAGACGGAATCAGACTGAGCGGTCAGAGCGGGAATCAGACTGAGAGGTCTGAGCCGGAATCAGACTAAGAGGTCAGAGCCGGAATCAGTATTAGAGGTCAGTGCCGTAATCAGTAGGAGAGGTCAAAGCCGGAATCAGACTGAAAGGTCAGAACCAGAATCAGACTGAGAGGTCAGAGCTGGAATCAGACTGAGAGGTCAGAGCCGGAATCAGACTAAGAAATCAGAGCCGGAATCAGTAGGAGAGGTCAGAGCCGGAATCCGTAGGAGAGGTCAGAGCCATAATCAGACAAAGAGGTCAGAGCCAGAATCAGACTGAGAGGTCAGAGCAAGAATCAGACTGAGAAGTCAGAGCCAGAATCAGTATGAGTAGTCAGAGCCAGAATCAGTATCAGAGGTCAGAGCCGGAATCAGAAGGAGAGGTCAGAGCCGGAATCAGACTGAGAGGTCAGAGCCAGAATCTGACTGAGAGGTCGGAGCCAGAATCAGACTGAGAGGTCAGAGCCAGATTCAGACTGAAAGGTAAGAGCCGGAATCAGACTGAGAGGTCAGGGCTTGAATCAGACTAAGAGGTCAGAGCCAGAATCAGACTGAGAGGTTAGAGCAAGAATCAGTATGAGAGGTCAGAGCCAGAATCAGTATGAGAGGTCAGAACCAGAATCAGACTGAGAGGGCAGAGCCGGAATCAGACTGAGAAGTCAGAGCCAGAATCAGACTGAGAGGTCAGAGCCGGAATCAGACTGAGAATTTAGAGCCAGAATCAGACGGAGAGGTCAGAGCCAGAATCAGACTGAGAGGTCAGAGCCGGAATCAGACTAAGAGGTCAGAGCCGGAATCAGACTGAGAGGTCAGAGCCAGAATCAGTACAAGAGGTCAGAGCCAGAATCATTTTGAGGGGTCAGAGCCGGAAACAGACTGAGAGGTCAGAGCCAGAATAAGACTGAGAGGTCAGAGCCGGAATCAGTAGGAGAGGCCAGAGCCGGAATCAGACTAAGAGGTCAGACCTGGAATCAGACTGAGAGGTCAGAGACGGAATCAGACTGAGCGGTCAGAGCGGGAATCAGACTGAGAGGTCTGAGCCGGAATCAGACTAAGAGTTCAGAGCCGGAATCAGTATTAGAGGTCAGAGCCGTAATCAGTAGGAGAGGTCAAAGCCGGAATCAGACTGAAAGGTCAGAACCAGAATCAGACTGAGAGGTCAGAGCTGGAATCAGACTGAGAGGTCGGAGCCAGAATCAGACTGAGAAGTCAGAGCCGGAATCAGACTGAGAGGTTCGAGCAAGAATCAGTATGACTGGTCAGAGCCGGAATCAGACTGAGAGGTCAGAGCCGGAATCAGACATAGAGGTCAGAGCCAGAATAAGACTGAGAGGTCAGAGCCGGAATTAGTAGGAGAGGCCAGAGCCGGAATCAGACTAAGAGGTCAGAGCTGGAATCAGACTGAGAGGTCAGAGCCGGAATCAGACTGAGAGGTCAGAGCCGGAATCAGACTGAGAGGTCAGAGCCGGAATCATACTGAGAGGTCAGAGCCGGAATCATACTGAGAGGTCAGGGCTTGAATCAGACTAAGAGGTCAGAGCCAGAATCAGACTGAGAGGTCAGAGCAAGAATCAGTATGAGAGGTCAGAGCCGGAATCAGACTGAGAGGTCAGAGCCAGAATAAGACTGAGAGGTCAGAGCCGGAATCAGTAGGAGAGGTCAGAGCCAGAATCAGACTAAGAGGTCAGAGCCAGAATCAGACTGAGAGGTCAGAGCCAGAATCAGACTGAGAGATCAGAGACGGAATCAGATTGAGAGGTCAGAGTAGGAGTCAGACTGAGAGGTCAGAGCCGGAATCAGACTAAGAGGTCAGAGCCGGAATCAGACTGAGAGGTCAGAGCCAGAATCAGTACAAGAGGTCAGAGCCAGAATCATTTTGAGGGGTCAGAGCCGGAAACAGACTGAGAGGTCAGAGCCAGAATAAGACTGAGAGGTCAGAGCCGGAATCAGTAGGAGAGGCCAGAGCCGGAATCAGACTAAGAGGTCAGACCTGGAATCAGACTGAGAGGTCAGAGACGGAATCAGACTGAGCGGTCAGAGCGGGAATCAGACTGAGAGGTCTGAGCCGGAATCAGACTAAGAGTTCAGAGCCGGAATCAGTATTAGAGGTCAGAGCCGTAATCAGTAGGAGAGGTCAAAGCCGGAATCAGACTGAAAGGTCAGAACCAGAATCAGACTGAGAGGTCAGAGCTGGAATCAGACTGAGAGGTCGGAGCCAGAATCAGACTGAGAAGTCAGAGCCGGAATCAGACTGAGAGGTTCGAGCAAGAATCAGTATGACTGGTCAGAGCCGGAATCAGACTGAGAGGTCAGAGCCGGAATCAGACTGAGAGGTCAGAGCCAGAATAAGACTGAGAGGTCAGAGCCGGAATTAGTAGGAGAGGCCAGAGCCGGAATCAGACTAAGAGGTCAGAGCTGGAATCAGACTGAGAGGTCAGAGCCGGAATCAGACTGAGAGGTCAGAGCCGGAATCAGACTGAGAGGTCAGAGCCGGAATCAGTATGAGAGGTCAGAGCCGGAATCATACTGAGAGGTCAGGGCTTGAATCAGACTAAGAGGTCAGAGCCAGAATCAGACTGAGAGGTCAGAGCAAGAATCAGTATGAGAGGTCAGAGCCGGAATCAGACTGAGAGGTCAGAGCCAGAATAAGACTGAGAGGTCAGAGCCGGAATCAGTAGGAGAGGTCAGAGCCAGAATCAGACTAAGAGGTCAGAGCCAGAATCAGACTGAGAGGTCAGAGCCAGAATCAGACTGAGAGATCAGAGACGGAATCAGATTGAGAGGTCAGAGTCGGAGTCAGACTGAGAGGTCAGAGCCAGAATCAGTCGGTGAAGTCAAAGCCAGAATCAGTATGAGAGGTCACAGCCAAAATAAGAGTGAGAGGTCAGAGCCGGAATCAGTATGAGAGGTCAGAGCCAGAATCAGGCTGAGATGTCACAGCCGAAATCAGACCGAGAGGTCAGAGCCAGAATCAGACTGAGAGGTCAGAGTCGGAATCAGTAGGAGAGGTCAGAGCCTGAATCAGACTGAGAGGTCAGAGCCAGAATAAGACAGAGAGGTCAGAGAAAGAATCAGTATAAGAGGTCAGAGCCAGAATCAGACTGAGAGGTCAAAGCCAGAATCAGACTGCGAAGTCAGAGTCAGAATCAGACTGAGAGGTCAGAGCCAGAATCAGAATGAGAGGTCAGAGCGGGAATCAGACTGGGAGGTCAGAGCTGGAATTAGTAGGAGAGGTCAGAGCCGGAATCAGTAGGAGAGGACAGAGCCGGAATCAGACTGAGAGGTCAGAGCCGGAATCAGACTAAGAGGTCAGAGCCAGAATCAGACTGAGAGGTCAGAGCCAGAATCAGACTGAGAGATCAGAGACGGAATCAGATTGAGAGGTCAGAGTCGGAGTCAGACTGAGAGGTCAGAGCCAGAATCAGTATGAGAGGTCAGAGCCCGAATCAGACTGAGAGGTCAGAGCCAGAATCAGACTGAGAGGTCAGAGCCGGAATCAGACTGAGAGGTCAGGGCTTGAATCAGACTAAGAGGTCAGAGCCAGAATCAGACTGAGAGGTCAGAGCAAGAATCAGTATGAGAGGTCAGAGCCGGAATCAGACTGAGAGGTCAGAGCCAGAATCAGACTGAGAGGTCAGGGCAAGAATCAGACTGAGAGGTCAGAGCCAGAATCAGACTGAGAGATCAGAGACGGAATCAGATTGAGAGGTCAGAGTCGGAGTCAGACTGAGAGGTTAGAGCCAGAATCAGTATGAGAGGTCAGAGCCCGAATCAGACTGAGAGGTCAGAGCCAGAATCAGACTGAGAGGTCAGAGCAGGAATCAGACTAAGAGGTCAGAGCCGGAATCAGACTGAGAGGTCAGAGCCAGAATCAGTATAAGAGGTCAGAGCCAGAATCATTTTGAGGGGTCAGAGCCGGAATCAGACTGAGAGGTCAGAGCCAGAATAAGATTGAGAGGTAGGAGCCGGAATCAGTAGGAGAGGCCAGAGCCGGAATCAGACTAAGAGGTCAGAGCTGGAATCAGACTGAGAGGTCAGAGCCGGAATCAGACTGAGAGGTTAGAGCGGGAATCAGACTGAGAGGTCTGAGCCGGAATCAGACTAAGAGGTCAGAGTCGGAATCAGTAGGAGAGGTCAGAGCCGGAATCAGGCTGAGAGGTCAGAACCGAAATCAGACTGAGAGGTCAGAGCCGGAATCAGACTGAGAGGTCTGAGCCAGAATCAAACTGAGAAGTCAGAGCCGGAATCAGACTGAAAAGTCAGAGCCAGAATAAGACTGAGAGGTTAGAGCCAGAATCAGTATGACAGGTCAGAGCTGGAATCAGACTGAGAGTTCAGAGCCGGAATAAGACTTAGAGGTCAGAGCCGGAATCAGACTGAGAGGTCAGAGCCGGAATCAGACTGAGAGGTCAGAGCCAGAATCAGAATGAGAGGTCAGAGCCGGAAACAGACTTAGGTGTCAGAGCCAGAATAAGTCAGAGAGGTCAGAGAAAGGATCAGTATAAGAGGTCAGAGCCAGAATCAGACTGAGAGGTCAAAGCCAGAATCAGAATGAGAGGTCAGAGCTAGAATCAGACTGAGAGGTCAAAACCAGAATCAGACTGAGAGGTAGGAGCTGGAATCAGACTAAGAGGTCAGAGCCGGAATCAGACTAAGAGGTCAGAGCCGGAATCAGACTGAGAGGTCAGAGCCGGAATCAGTAGGAGAGGTTAGAGCCGGAATCAAACTAAGAGGTCAGAGCTGAAATCAGACTGAGAGGTCAGACCCAGATTTAGGCTGAGATGTCAGAGCCGAAATCAGACTGAGAGGTCAGAGCCAGAATCAGACTGAGAAGTCAGAGCCGGAATCAGACTGAAAGGTCAGAGCTAGAATCAGACTGAGAGGTTAGAGCCAGAATCAGTATGACAGGTCAGAGCTGGAATCAGACGGAGAGGTCAGAGCCGGAATAAGACTGAGAGGTCAGAATCAGAGTCAGACTGAGAGGTCAGAGCCAGAATCCGTATGAGAGGTCAGAGCCCGAATCAGACTAAGAGGTTAGAGCCAGAATCAGAATGAGAGGTCAGAGCAAGAATCAGACTGAGAGGTCAAAACCAGAATCAGACTGAGAGGTCAGAGCTGGAATCAGTCTAAGAGGTCAGACCCGGAATCAGACTGAGAGGTCAGAGCCGGAATCAGTAGGAGAGGTGAGAGCCGGAATCAAACTAAGAGGTCAGAGCCGGAATCAGGCTGAGAAGTCAGAGCCGGAATCCGACTGAGAAGTCAGAGCCAGAATCAGTATGAGAGGTCAGAGCCAGAATCAGGCTGAGAGGTCCAAGCCAGAATCAGTATGAGAGGTCAAAGCCGGAATCAGACTGAGAGGTCAGAGCCAGAATCAGACTGAGAGGTCAGAGCCGGAATCAGACTAAGAAGTCAGAGCTGGAATAAGACACTGAGGTCAGAGCCGGAATCAGTACAAGAGGTCAGAGCCAGAATCATATTGAGGGGTCAGAGCCGGAATCAGACTGAGAGGTCAGAGCCAGAATAAGACTGAGAGGTCAGAGCCGGAATCAGTAGGAGAGGCCAGATCCGGAATCAGACTAAGAGGTCAGAGCTGGAATCAGACTGAGTGGTCAGAGTCGGAATCAGACTGAGAGGTCGGAGCCGGAATCAGACTAAGAGGTCAGAGCCGGAATCAGTATAAGAGGTCAGAGCCGTAATCAGTAGGAGAGGTCAGAGCCGGAATCAGACTGAGAGGTCAGAAACAGCATCAGACTGAGAGGTCAGAGCCGGAATCAGACTGAGAGGTCAGAGCCAGAATCAGACTGAGAAGTCAGCGCAAGAATCAGTCGGAGAAGTCAAAGCCAGAATCAGTATGAGAGGTCACAGCCAAAATAAGAGTGAGAGGTCAGAGCCGGAATCAGTATGAGAGGTCAGAGCCAGAATCAGGCTGAGATGTCAGAGCCGAAATCAGACCGAGAGGTCAGAGCCAGAATCAGACTGAGAGGTCAGAGCCAGAATCAGACTGAGAGGTCAGAACCAGAATCAGAATGAGAGGTCAGAGCGGGAATCAGACTGGGAGGTCAGAGCTGGAATTAGTAGGAGAGGTCAGAGCCGGAATCAGTAGGAGAGGACAGAGCCGGAATCAGACTGAGAGGTCAGAGCCGGAATCAGTAGGAGAGGTCAGAGCCGGAATCAGACTGAGAGGTCAGAGCCAGAATCAGTATAAGAGGTCAGAGCCAGAATCAGGCTGAGAGGTCCGAGCCAGAATCAGTATGAGAGGTCAAAGCCGGAATCAGACTGAGAGGTCAGAGCCAGAATCAGACTGAGAGGTCAGAGCCAGAATAAGACAGAGAGGTCAGAGAATGAATCAGTATAAGAGGTCAGAGCCGGAATCAGACTGAGAGGTCCGAGCCAGAATCAGACTGAGAGGACAGAGCCAGAATCAGACTGAGTGGTCAGAGCCGGAATCAGACAGAGAGGTCAGAGCCAGAATCAGACTGAGAGGTCAGAGCAAGAATCAGACTGAGAGGTCAGAGTCGGAATCAGTAGGAGAGGTCAGAGCCGGAATCAGACTGAGAGGTCTGAGCCAGAATCAAACTGAGAAGTCAGAGCCGGAATCAGACTAAAAAGTCAGAGCCAGAATAAGACTGAGAGGTTAGAGCCAGAATCAGTATGACAGGTCAGAGCTGGAATCAGACTGAGAGTTCAGAGCCGGAATAAGACTGAGAGGTCAGAGTCGGAGTCAGACTGAGAGGTCAGAGCCAGAATCAGTATGAGAGGTCAGAGCCGGAATCAGACTGAGAGGTCAGAGCCAGAATCAGAATGAGAGGTCAGAGCCGGAAACAGACTGAGATGTCAGAGCCAGAATAAGTCAGAGAGGTCAGAGAAAGAATCAGTATAAGAGGTCAGAGCCAGAATCAGACTGAGAGGTCAAAGCCAGAATCAGACTGAGAGGTCAGAGCCAGAATCAGACTGAGAGGTCAAAACCAGAATCAGACTGAGAGGTAGGAGCTGGAATGAGACTAAGAGGTCAGAGCCGGAATCAGACTAAGAGTTCAGAGCCGGAATCAGACTGAGAGGTCAGAGCCGGAATCAGACTGAGAGGTCAGAGCCGGAATCAGACTAAGAGGTCAGAGCTGAAATCAGACTGAGAGGTCAGACCCAGATTTAGGCTGAGATGTCAGAGCCGAAATCAGACTGAGAGGTCAGAGCCAGAATCAGACTGAGAAGTCAGAGCCGGAATCAAACTGAGAGGTCAGGGCTTGAAACAGATTGATAGGTCAGAGCCGGAATCAGACTGAGAGGTCAGAGCCGGAATCAGACTAAGAGGTCAGAGCTGAAATCAGACTGAGAGGTCAGAGCCAGATTTAGGCTGAGATGTCAGAGCCGAAATCAGACTGAGAGGTCAGAGCCAGAATCAGACTGAGAGGTCAGAGCCGGAATCAGTAGGAGAGGTCAGAGCCGGAATCAGACTGAGAGGTCAGAGTCGGAATCAGACTGAGAGGTCAGAGCCGGAATCAGACTGAAAGGTCAGAGCCGGAATCAGACTGAGAGGTCAGAGCCAGATTTAGGCTGAGATTTCAGAGCCGAAATCAGACTGAGAGGTCAGAGCCAGAATCAGACTGAGAGGTCAGAGCCGGAATCAGTAGGAGAGGTCAGAGCCGGAATCAGACTGAGAGGTCAGAGCAAGAATCAGTATGAGAGGTCAGAACCGGAATCAGACTGAGATTTCAGAGTCGGAGTCAGACTGAGAGGTCAGAGCCAGAATCAGTATGAGAGGTCAGTGCCCGAATCAGACTGAGAGGTCTGAGCCAGAATCAGAATGAGAGGTCAGAGCAAGAATCAGACTGAGAGGTCAGAGCCGGAAACAGACTGAGAGGTCATAGCCAGAATAAGACAGAGAGGTCAGAGAAAGAATCAGTATAAGAGGTCAGAGCCAGAATCAGACTGAGAGGTCAAAGCCAGAATCAGACTGAGAGGTCATAGCCAGAATAAGACAGAGAGGTCAAAGCTGGAATCAGACTAAGAGGTCAGAGCCGGAATCAGACTGAGAGGTCAGAGCCGGAATTAGACTGAGAGGTCAGAGCCGGAGTAACACTCAGAGGTCAGAGCCGGAATAAGACTGAGAGGTCAGAGCCAGAATCAGACTGAGAGGTCAGGGCAAGAATCAGACTGAGAGGTCAGAGCCAGAATCAGACTGAGAGATCAGAGACGGAATCAGATTGAGAGGTCAGAGTCGGAGTCAGACTGAGAGGTCAGAGCCAGAATCAGTATGAGAGGTCAGAGCCCGAATCAGACTGAGAGGTCAGAGCCAGAATCAGACTGAGAGGTCAGAGCCGGAATCAGACTAAGAGGTCAGAGCCGGAATCAGACTGAGAGGTCAGAGCCAGAATCAGTACAAGAGGTCAGAGCCAGAATCATTTTGAGGGGTCAGAGCCGGAATCAGACTGAGAGGTCAGAGCCAGAATAAGATTGAGAGGTAGGAGCCGGAATCAGTAGGAGAGGCCAGAGCCGGAATAAGACTAAGAGGTCAGAGATGGAATCAGACTGAGAGGTCAGAGCCGGAATCAGACTGAGAGGTTAGAGCGGGAATCAGACTGAGAGGTTTGAGCCGGAATCAGACTGAGAGGTCAGAGCCAGAATCAGACTGAGAAGTCAGAGCCAGAATCAGACTGAAAGGTCAGAGCCAGAATCAGACTGAGAGGTTAGAGCTGGAATCAGTATGAAAGGTCAGAGCTGGAATCAGACTGAGAGGTCAGTGCCGGAATAAAACTGAGAGGTCAGAGCCAGAATCAGTATGAGAGGTCAGTGCCCGAATCAGACTGAGAGGTCAGAGCCAGAATCAGAATGAGAGGTCAGAGCAAGAATCAGACTGAGAGTTCAGAGCCGGAAACAGACTGAGAGGTCAGAGCCAGAATAAGACAGAGAGGTAAGAGTAAGAATCAGTATAAGAGGTCAGAGCCAGAATCAGATTGAGAGGTCAAAGCCAGAATCAGACTGAGAGGTCAGAGCCAGAATTAGACTGAGAGGTCAAAACCAGAATCGGAATGAGAGGTCAGAGCCAGAATCAGACTGAGAGTCAGGGCAAGAATCAGACTGAGAAGTCCGTGCCAGAATCAGTATGAGAGGTCAGAGCCAGAATCAGGCTGAGAGGTCCTAGCCAGAATCAGTATGAGAGGTCAGAGCCGGAATCAGACTGAGAGGTCAGAGCCAGAATCAGACTGAGAGGTCAGAGCAGGAATCAGACTAAGAGGTCAGAGCCGGAATCGGACTGAGAGGTCAGAGCCAGAATCAGTACAAGAGGTCAGAGCCAGAATCATTTTGAGGGGTCAGAGCCGGAAACAGACTGAGAGGTCAGAGCCAGAATAAGACTGAGAGGTCAGAGCCGGAATCAGTAGGAGAGGCCAGAGCCGGAATCAGACTGAGAGGTCGGAGCCAGAATCAGACTGAGAGGTCAGAGCCAGATTCAGACTGAAAGGTAAGAGCCGGAATCAGACTGAGAGGTCAGGGCTTGAATCAGACTAAGAGGTCAGAGCCAGAATCAGACTGAGAGGTCAGAGCAAGAATCAGTATGAGAAGTCAGAGCCAGAATCAGTATGAGAGGTCAGAACCAGAATCAGACTGAGAGGGCAGAGCCGGAATCAGACTGAGAATTCAGAGCCAGAATCAGAATGAGAGGTCAGAGCCGGAATCAGACTGAGAATTTAGAGCCAGAATCAGACGGAGAGGTCAGAGCCAGAATCAGAATGAGAGGTCTGAGCCGGAATCAGACTGGGAGGTCAGAGCAGGAATCAGTAGGAGAGGTCAGAGCCGGAATCAGACTGTGAGGTCAGAGCCAGAATCAGACTGAGAGGTCAGAGCCGGAATCAGACTGAGAGGTCAGAGCCAGAATCAGACTGAGAAGTCAGCGCAAGAATCAGTCCGTGAAGTCAAAGCCAGAATCAGTATGAGAGGTCACAGCCAAAATAAGAGTGAGAGGTCAGAGCCGGAATCAGTATGAGAGGTCAGAGCCAGAATCAGGCTGAGATGTCAGAGCCGAAATCAGACCGAGAGGTCAGAGCCAGAATCAGACTGAGAGGTCAGAGTCGGAATCAGTAGGAGAGGTCAGAGCCTGAATCAGACTGAGAGGTCAGAGCCAGAATAAGACAAAGAGGTCAGAGAAAGAATCAGTATAAGAGGTCAGAGCCAGAATCAGACTGAGAGGTCAAAGCCAGAATCAGACTGCGAAGTCAGAGCCAGAATCAGACTGAGAGGTCAGAGCCAGAATCAGAATGAGAGGTCAGAGCGGGAATCAGACTGGGAGGTCAGAGCTGGAATTAGTAGGAGAGGTCAGAGCCGGAATCAGTAGGAGAGGACAGAGCCGGAATCAGACTGAGAGGTCAGAGCCGGAATCAGTAGGAGAGGTCAGAGCCGGAATCAGACTGAGAGGTCAGAGCCAGAATCAGTCGGTGAAGTCAAAGCCAGAATCAGTATGAGAGGTCACAGCCAAAATAAGAGTGAGAGGTCAGAGCCGGAATCAGTATGAGAGGTCAGAGCCAGAATCAGGCTGAGATGTCACAGCCGAAATCAGACCGAGAGGTCAGAGCCAGAATCAGACTGAGAGGTCAGAGTCGGAATCAGTAGGAGAGGTCAGAGCCTGAATCAGACTGAGAGGTCAGAGCCAGAATAAGACAGAGAGGTCAGAGAAAGAATCAGTATAAGAGGTCAGAGCCAGAATCAGACTGAGAGGTCAAAGCCAGAATCAGACTGCGAAGTCAGAGCCAGAATCAGACTGAGAGGTCAGAGCCAGAATCAGAATGAGAGGTCAGAGCGGGAATCAGACTGGGAGGTCAGAGCTGGAATTAGTAGGAGAGGTCAGAGCCGGAATCAGTAGGAGAGGACAGAGCCGGAATCAGACTGAGAGGTCAGAGCCGGAATCAGTAGGAGAGGTCAGAGCCGGAATCAGACTGAGAGGTCAGAGCCAGAATCAGACTAAGAGGTCAGAGCCAGAATCAGACTGAGAGGTCAGAGCCAGAATCAGACTGAGAGATCAGAGACGGAATCAGATTGAGAGGTCAGAGTCGGAGTCAGACTGAGAGGTCAGAGCCAGAATCAGACTGAGAGGTCAGAGCCAGAATCAGACTGAGAGGTCAGAGCCGGAATCAGACTGAGAGGTCAGAGCCAGAATCAGACTGAGAGGTCAGAGCCGGAATCAGACTGAGAGGTCAGGGCTTGAATCAGACTAAGAGGTCAGAGCCAGAATCAGACTGAGAGGTCAGAGCAAGAATCAGTATGAGAGGTCAGAGCCGAAATCAGACTGAGAGGTCAGAGCCAGAATCAGACTGAGAGGTCAGGGCAAGAATCAGACTGAGAGGTCAGAGCCAGAATCAGACTGAGAGATCAGAGACGGAATCAGATTGAGAGGTCAGAGTCGGAGTCAGACTGAGAGGTTAGAGCCAGAATCAGTATGAGAGGTCAGAGCCCAAATCAGACTGAGAGGTCAGAGCCAGAATCAGTCGGTGAAGTCAAAGCCAGAATCAGTATGAGAGGTCACAGCCAAAATAAGAGTGAGAGGTCAGAGCCGGAATCAGTATGAGAGGTCAGAGCCAGAATCAGGCTGAGATGTCACAGCCGAAATCAGACCGAGAGGTCAGAGCCAGAATCAGACTGAGAGGTCAGAGTCGGAATCAGTAGGAGAGGTCAGAGCCTGAATCAGACTGAGAGGTCAGAGCCAGAATAAGACAGAGAGGTCAGAGAAAGAATCAGTATAAGAGGTCAGAGCCAGAATCAGACTGAGAGGTCAAAGCCAGAATCAGACTGCGAAGTCAGAGCCAGAATCAGACTGAGAGGTCAGAGCCAGAATCAGAATGAGAGGTCAGAGTGGGAATCAGACTGGGAGGTCAGAGCTGGAATTAGTAGGAGAGGTCAGAGCCGGAATCAGTAGGAGAGGACAGAGCCGGAATCAGACTGAGAGGTCAGAGCCGGAATCAGTAGGAGAGGTCAGAGCCGGAATCAGACTTAGAGGTCAGAGCCAGAATCAGACTAAGAGGTCAGAGCCAGATTCAGACTGAGAGGTCAGAGCCAGAATCAGACTGAGAGATCAGAGACGGAATCAGATTGAGAGGTCAGAGTCGGAGTCAGACTGAGAGGTCAGAGCCAGAATCAGTATGAGAGGTCAGAGCCCGAATCAGACTGAGAGGTCAGAGCCAGAATCAGACTGAGAGGTCAGAGCCGGAATCAGACTGAGAGGTCAGGGCTTGAATCAGACTAAGAGGTCAGAGCCAGAATCAGACTGAGAGGTCAGAGCAAGAATCAGTATGAGAGGTCAGAGCCGAAATCAGACTGAGAGGTCAGAGCCAGAATCAGACTGAGAGGTCAGGGCAAGAATCAGACTGAGAGGTCAGAGCCAGAATCAGACTGAGAGATCAGAGACGGAATCAGATTGAGAGGTCAGAGTCGGAGTCAGACTGAGAGGTTAGAGCCAGAATCAGTATGAGAGGTCAGAGCCCGAATCAGACTGAGAGGTCAGAGCCGGAATCAGACTAAGAGGTCAGAGCCGGAATCAGACTGAGAGGTCAGAGCCAGAATCAGTACAAGAGGTCAGAGCCAGAATCATTTTGAGGGGTCAGAGCCAGAATCAGACTGAGAGATCAGAGACGGAATCAGATTGAGAGGTCAGAGTCGGAGTCAGACTGAGAGGTTAGAGCCAGAATCAGTATGAGAGGTCAGAGCCCGAATCAGACTGAGAGGTCAGAGCCAGAATCAGACTGAGAGGTCAGAGCCGGAATCAGACTAAGAGGTCAGAGCCGGAATCAGACTGAGAGGTCAGAGCCAGAATCAGTACAAGAGGTCAGAGCCAGAATCATTTTGAGGGGTCAGAGCCGGAATCAGACTGAGAGGTCAGAGCCAGAATAAGATTGAGAGGTAGGAGCCGGAATCAGTAGGAGAGGCCAGAGCCGGAATCAGACTAAGAGGTCAGAGCTGGAATCAGACTGAGAGGTCAGAGCCGGAATCAGACTGAGAGGTTAGAGCGGGAATCAGACTGAGAGGTCTGAGCCGGAATCAGACTAAGAGGTCAGAGTCGGAATCAGTAGGAGAGGTCAGAGCCGGAATCAGGCTGAGAGGTCAGAACCGAAATCAGACTGAGAGGTCAGAGCCGGAATCAGACTGAGAGGTCTGAGCCAGAATCAAACTGAGAAGTCAGAGCCGGAATCAGACTGAAAAGTCAGAGCCAGAATAAGACTGAGAGGTTAGAGCCAGAATCAGTATGACAGGTCAGAGCTGGAATCAGACTGAGAGTTCAGAGCCGGAATAAGACTTAGAGGTCAGAGCCGGAATCAGACTGAGAGGTCAGAGCCAGAATCAGAATGAGAGGTCAGAGCCGGAAACAGACTTAGGTGTCAGAGCCAGAATAAGTCAGAGAGGTCAGAGAAAGGATCAGTATAAGAGGTCAGAGCCAGAATCAGACTGAGAGGTCAAAGCCAGAATCAGAATGAGAGGTCAGAGCCAGAATCAGACTGAGAGGTCAAAACCAGAATCAGACTGAGAGGTAGGAGCTGGAATCAGACTAAGAGGTCAGAGCCGGAATCAGACTAAGAGGTCAGAGCCGGAATCAGAGTGAGAGGTCAGAGCCGGAATCAGTAGGAGAGGTTAGAGCCGGAATCAGACTAAGAGGTCAGAGCTGTAATCAGACTGAGAGGTCAGACCCAGATTTAGGCTGAGATGTCAGAGCCGAAATCAGACTGAGAGGTCAGAGCCAGAATCAGACTGAGAAGTCAGAGCCGGAATCAGACTGAAAGGTCAGAGCTAGAATCAGACTGAGAGGTTAGAGCCAGAATCAGTATGACAGGTCAGAGCTGGAATCAGACGGAGAGGTCAGAGCCGGAATAAGACTGAGAGGTCAGAATCAGAGTCAGACTGAGAGGTCAGAGCCAGAATCCGTATGAGAGGTCAGAGCCCGAATCAGACTAAGAGGTTAGAGCCAGAATCAGAATGAGAGGTCAGAGCAAGAATCAGACTGAGAGGTCAAAACCAGAATCAGACTGAGAGGTCAGAGCTGGAATCAGTCTAAGAGGTCAGACCCGGAATCAGACTGAGAGGTCAGAGCCGGAATCAGTAGGAGAGGTGAGAGCCGGAATCAAACTAAGAGGTCAGAGCC